>NW_028296439.1:0-124777 GCF_964197995.2 Scardinius erythrophthalmus
TGCTGGTGTATGCTAGTTCATGCTGGTCTAGCTGGTAAAATTAGTCCAACATTATGGTTTTTCAGTTTTTTTTGTTGGTTAAGCTAATTTTAAGCAGGGCAAACCAGCACACCAGCATCCCATGTTGTGAACCAGTACTCAAAACAAAAGAGCAGAAAAGGTTTTTACATCCATCCATCCATCCATCCACACATGCATGATTGCATTTATTGTGAAAACCACTTTACAATCTGATTTTAATAAAATGATTACATAATTAAATTTAATTTTATAAAAATGAAAGCTTATAGACCTTATGTAGCCCAGCCCCTTTTCAGCGCTGCGCTCGTTGTCTTTTGACTTCCGGTCTGTATTTTCACAGCGATTTTGCGTGTTTATTAATGAACGGCTCGTTTTAAAATCTTCCCGGTCGACTGACATTTGTTAAGTCATCTGCTTTAAACATTACAGTCCTCATGATAACTTTCGTTAACTTTACATTAAGTAAATCCACTTCAAAAGCTAATTACTCCTGGACAGCAATGCCATAGAAATATACAGAGCGACCGCAAAAACGGAAGTTCAAAGACAATATTCTAAAGATGGCGGCACCCTCGTTTCTCTGGCGCGTAAGGTCTATACATATACATTATTCTGTGGGTAGAAAAAAGGTAAATCAAGTTTACCTAATTTAATTTAGAAAACAACTATTTGTAATATGATGCTTATTTTCTCACACAATATAAATGATTTTTTTTTATACATTGAAAAATATAGGTGCCATTTATATTTTTAATGTCCCTCATAATGGGGCCATCATACATGGGGCTGAGTGGGTCTCAACTGGTAGATAGCAAACAAAAAATGAGTCATGTCTGTTCTGATTGGATAACATTTAGAAAATATTGTTCTAAGTCTTATTTGGTTTGCCATCATGCCATGGGCTAAATATACAGTGAGTAGTGAGATAAATCTTCCTGTATACACGTCAGCACGGGACGTTCTAGTGAGAGACTTACTGTATGAAGTCATAGTGTCGGATTGCAAATGCGTTGTAACTCTGAGGAGGATAAGTAAATTTAACTGGAGGAATTGGTGTTACGGGCAGTCGTATCGGTGCAAAGCCCTCTGAAACATGCGAAAAGACGTGTAAAACTCAGTTGAAGGCATGAGACAAATGTAATGCGTTTTGGCTAAATGCATGAATCACTCTGCCAACAGGCCCTTTATACTGGTGGCTATAGTGCTGCTTTTTAACCCAGAGCTCAGCTGTTTCCTCAGGCGTGTGTGTGTGTGTGTGTGTTAGTAGTATGCCTGCGTTAAGAGCAAATGATTAAGTACTGTCTGCACGCTGGATCAGTGCTGAGCGATTGAAGTGCGATTGTTGATGTCTGGCACTAGCCCGCGGGATGCTAGCACGATGCCTTTTCAGCAGCAACGCCCGCCAGTCGGGACAAACAATACCGCATCTTACTCATCCTGCTAAACCCTCTCGCTTTGTATACACACACACACACACACACACTTAAACACTCCAATACTCTCATAAACACGTCTTGTCAGTGTCTTCCCTATATTGTCGTTTTGTGATTATTGCATTGTGCTGTAATATAGGCTACAGTATTGTGCTATAGCGTATTACTCTATTTGGCATTGTTGTGCATCTGTGTGTGGTGTGAAGCTTATTGTGTGTTTGTGAGTGAAGCGGCAATGTGGCGCAATATATCTAATGAATTTTTTTGTGGTTTCCTCTTGGATTAATATGATTTAGCCATTAGCATTAGCGTAAGTGTGTTTTATTATTTATGTGTAGTTTTCAAGTATAAGATTGGCCTTTCACTCAACCTCAGCGCTTCTTGTCTTATCTGCAACAGCCGTGTGACCCTTCACCTTTGACTCAACCCTACCTGGTCACCTACTGCACATGAACATCAATCAATTTCACCCGTCCCCATCCTGTTATCATCTCACACCAGTTTCTGGACATCACCTTCTCATCTCATTTACATTTTACATTCCTTATTGAATGTTTAGAATGACGTACTACTCTATTTTTGCCAACATAGGCTCAATGACCTACCTATATACAATTCACTGCAGTTTCCAATTGAGAGGAACATTAGTAGGAGTAAAACACCAACAAATTGTATTCCTTTTCACATTAATAATTACACATTCTAAAAAAAATAAAGGTTCCAAAAGGGTGTTTTCACAGCGATGCCACTGTGAACATTTTGGGTTCCCCAAAGAACCTTTCAACCATTTAAAAAAAAAAAATTTTTGTGTGAAGAACATTTGAAAAAACTAGGGATGCACCGATATGAAAATTTTGACCGATATAGATTACCGATAACCGATAACACTTAATATTTGAAAACAGATATATTGGCACTTGGCAGATAAATCTAAATCAGAATTTTTATATAATTTTTGAGTGCCTGATTACAAAAACAAAAGTCTCACTATTAAAAGCCGTGTCCCAAGCACACAATTATTACGTTCTTATAATTGTATGTAGTCTACGTATATGACAGACTTGAGCTGCATATGTTGCACTGAACTGTATTTTCCTTTTTTGAAGTGATTCCAATCAAATTTCAAGTCATTCAAAATAGTGTACTAGAATACTAGAATTTCTAACTTCGATACGATACCTTAAAGGTCCCATGACATGCTACTTTTTGTAGGCTTTAATATAGGCCTTAGTGGTCCCTAGTACTGTATCTGAAATCAATTTTCAAAAATTCAGCCTCGGTGCAGAATTATAGCCACTACAAGCCAGTCCCAGAATGAGCTTCCTTCCAACAGGCCGTTTCGGTGTCTGTAGCTTTAAATACTAATGAGGAGGAGAAAGGCGGCGCAAGGTGGAGGGTGGGTGTGGCCTTGACCATCTTGCGCAACGGTACCGGTCCGTGCATGTTTACGTTGGATATAGCAATGGCACGAGGACACGCAGTCATTCAAGCATTTCAGTTTGACCCAGAATCTGATCCGGATGGAAAAGCAACAACTCTGCGGTTCCAGCAGGACGTTTCCGAATGGTTAGTTTAAAATATTATGTCTGGATACGGTACTTTATTCGGATGGTTTACAGTTATTATCATGTAGCTAACGCTAACCTACTGTTGCCTTTTCATGAGAGATCTGTAACATCTGTAATTTATCTTATTACAATTACATCATCAAGCTCTGCGATCTTGAAATGTGGATATCGCGCGCGCCGTATAACCAACAGGAAAACGGTTATCCAAATAACATAGTAGTGTACAACACTCGCGTTACAGTGTGTGTATTCACACGCATAAACTGCATAGCTAATGTGACAGCCACATTCTACGTGTAACAGTCTAGGCAACCATAAACAGTAAAGCAACACACTTATATATCATTAGTTGACTTACTTGTCCGAGGTGTGTAGCTGAGCCAAAGAGAGTGATCCAGACTTTAGTTTCAGACGTTCAGCAAGCCCAGCTCTGTATTAACCCTTCGGTGTTCATTTGTAACGTTACATCCAATTATTGAGCAATTGTTATGCTTCGCTCGCTCAAAAGCCATGATATCTCTCGTGGACAAACTAAAATCGCGCGCATTCCTACTTCCTAGCTCATTTTCTCATGGGCGGAAAATATTCTCTGGGCGGGCAAAGCAGAGACAGGGGAGGTAACATTCCTCCTTATGACGTCACAAGGAGGAGATTCAAGATCAGCGCGATTGAGCTTCCATTTTCTCAAAGGCAGAGAAAGATAGCAAAAGCTCGATTTACATCGATTGAAATTTCTAGACACTTGGGGACCATATACAGGCTAGGGGAACTCATATTAATGTTAAAAAACCTCAGAAAGTGAAAATTTCATGTCATGGGACCTTTAAAAAATATCGATATTCGATACCATTTTCGATACCACGGAGAAAAAAACTGCCACAATATTAATGGGGTATTTTTTTTTATTTAAAGCTGAATATAACAAGTCTAGAACATGACAATGAGGTTTATTTGACAAAAATGTCCTGAGTTCTATCTGTTAATATTTTTTCATTGGACCAGAGCTATATGAGCCGTTGTATTATTATTACCTACTGTTATCAAAGATTAAAATATACTGTAACAAATGGATTGTTTATCGGTCATAAATGCTGGTTAATACATTAACGTTATTTGATGAACAGATTTAAACACAAACGTGCGTGCATCACACGCAAAAACAATGCTCACTGGATCGACATGAAGTCAAGTCAAGTCACCTTATTTATATAGTGCTTTTAACAATAAAGATTGTGTCAAAGCACTTAACACTATCAAATTGGAGGACAGAGTGTCAGTAATGTATAATAATAAGATTAAACATTAAATTTTCAGGCATATTATTATTGAATTCAGAGATGTCATTGTCTAGCTCAGTTTAGTTTAATTAGTATCTGTGTAATCAAATTGATGATAATCGCAAATTTAGGCAAATTGCAGAATTAAATAATATATTTTTTAATAAAGTTAAATAGGCACAAGTTTATTTACATTTGACCACAGTTAAAATATTTACTTTTAAGATTCCTCAGTCAGATTATATTAACTTTAAGAATTACTGTGGAAAAACGAGACAACACACTCATAACAACAATACTAGGCCATCTTGGTTAATGTCTCAGAAAAGGTAAAATGAGAAGTTAGAGGAGTTACAGTTACAGTTATAGGGGAATTCAGAAAGAGGTGACCCATTGATGCTGAGTAGCATACAGTTACATGCTGCTAAATGTACATGTCCCCCTGGAACTTGTTCGTTAAGTCTGTTTTCAGAATTTAAAAAAATGAGTGATGGGATATTGATAGCCAATCTTTTGGGTGCCCGCAGCCCGCTCGCAGTGTGGAGCACGTGTCCGCGCTATTCTCCGACACGCCCGCTCGGGTGTGTGTTTTTAACGCGTGTCCGCGCTATTCTCCGACATGCCAGCTTGCGGTGTGTTTTTAACGCGTCCGCGCTATTCTCCGACACGCCAGCTCGCGGTGTGTTTTTAACGCGTCCACGCTATTCTCCGACACGCCAGCTCGCTGTGTTTTTATCAACCAAAGTCGGTTGCAAGGGCGCCGCACTCGCCATTTTTCCATACACTTCGCTTTTGCTATTTAACCAGAGCGAATGAGACGAGTGCGGTCACGTGTGGTGTTTGTCAACGCGCCTTTGGAGAGAAGTGAAAGTGACAGCTCGGCTAGTATGGGAGTATCGATACTTCGGGACATTAGTATTGGTACCGTTCAGATATTTCAGTATCGATATTTATCGAAATATCGATATTTTTGACAACACTAATTCAAAACAATCATGTTGAACAGTGCACATCTGAAGTGTCTCAGCTGAAGGAAATAATCCATTATTTATCAGCTTTAATATATTGGCCAAATGTTCTTATTGGGCCGTTATCGATAACATTAAAAATGAACATATATCGGCCGATACCGATATGGTGTTCGAAATATCGTGCATCCCTAAAAATATAAAGAATCTTGTTCTATGATAAAGAACTTTTTGTGCACTGGAAAGGTTCCATGGATGTTAGGTTCTTCATGGAACCATCAATGCCAAAAAAAAAAAAAAAAAATGTGGCAGATAATCAATTATTAAATGCTTATTTTCCGCAGCCACAATAGTGCTGTATGACAGATGTATTGAAATTAAATTCATCCATTTCTCCTGAATTACATGAAAGCAAGTGGCCGGTGAAGTGGGAGAAGAATAGAGTGAACTTTATTGTTACATACACAATGTGTTTCTTATATGAATAAAACACTTAGTCATATTATAAGTGAATGGATTGTTATTACCGCTTCCATAGACATCAGTGTGTATTTTTATCGTTTTACTAGTACTTGTGCATTTAAATTTCTGACACCTAAAATAAACATTATGTGGTTAAAAAACACTGCATAGTTGTGGTAAATGACAAAGCACAAAGACACTTTGAATCTGACAGTTTGTGACCCACTCACTGGACATTTAATTTCTCAACGGCCGTGATACGTACAAGAACAACCAACATGCTAAAATGTTGCATGATTTTTGCAGTATGTCTCCCAAAGCGTGTTGTTATCAACTTATTTTTACAATATGTTTAAGAACTGGAAGAAATATTTATACACCAATAAATGCATATTTAAAAATGCTTATAATGCGTAATTACAGTTGATTTTTGAGATAACATGACCTCACTTTCTGAATTTATACATGCAATTTTGTTAAGTTATTTGACAATGCTGTGTAGCAAAGTTTGAAACATGTTGCGTACTGCATAATGTTCCATACAATTTTTTTAACGCTTGTATTCCATTGCGAACATAGTCAAAATCTCCAATATTTATATATTAAATTCAGTTTTTAATATCCCTCTCACTGTTTTTTATGTACTTGCCTCACAAAGGTGGCAGGATTATACTCTTAAGAAAAATGGTAAGGGCATGACTTGCGTGTGTGTGTGTGATAGGTAGATAGGAAGATGTTGTTACAGCTAATGTGTGTTGTGAGATGATTGCATTGATGTGAATGAGTGTAATTGTATGAACAACTGCTCAAATTTAACACAAATATAAACCTTCACACCTCAGGGGCTTTAAATGTTACCGCCGTAAAATGCTGATAAAAGTAAACAAGCACAAACCTGCATGATGGACTTGTAAATCACTCACACAAATCAAAGCTTTCCAAGTTTTATCTCTAATCCATGACTTTGATCCAAGCTCTTTCTTCATGCATTCTAAAAACACAGAAAGGCTATATTTGGAATAGAATACTAGTGTTTATTTAATGTGTACTACCTTACATAAAAGAGTATGCAACAATTAACATTTCAAATGATATCATGCTACATTATTTTAATGTGACTTCACTTTGTTGAATTCAGAAATTGGAATCCATCTTGCAAATAAAATTGAATCCGATCAAATCAGAAACACATTTCTGGTGTGTTGCATTGTGGGATATAGTACTCAGGACTGTGTATTCTGGTTGTAGGCTACTGCACATTTTGTTATTTAATTATCATTAGCACAAAATTACTTATAACTAGTGTGACATATTGCTAAAGACATAAATCAGCCAAAACACCTGCCATATTTATTTTTCTGCAAATTGGATTTTTCTGTTCTTATTAAAAGTGCAATCCATCAAATCAGATATCTGATCTAACCTGTTCAAGAATATTTAAATGTCTAAACAACCACTTGCCCTGAGAGTGTGTGTACATATGCATATAAACATTATTCTATAAACAAAGGATTTGCATCTCCCTGAAGCAAATTGCGGAAATACATCATGCTTTTTTATGACAGTGGCATCAGATAACAAGCCTTACCCTTTATAATGTTTACAAAGATACACACACTGTGTGCTTATGAAATTGGGGAGATTCCTTCCTCAATCCACCTAATTGTGTCCATAAATCTTATTGTCGAACGTCACCTGATGGAAAAGGAGTTTAGTGAGCGAAGTGTGCAATATTTCCTAGAGGGCTTTCTTTTTTTTTCTTTTTTTTTTTTTTACTACATGTTTGAACCTAGAATTGAGGCAGGGATTGATCATTTATATCAATGTTTGCAGGGAAATTCCACAAATAAAGATAAATCAAAGACATTACATAATTGTGGCAGATGAAAACATGGAATATAGACAACATGGAATGAAAACATGGAATATATGCAAAAAGTGGCTTTAGAAAGAAATGAATATTTTCTATACGAATATAAAATAGTCAACTTCTTAATTCAACTCTAGTGAGGGCTAATTTAATTTAAACATTTTAATTAAATAAAATGTTCCCCAGTTTTTACATAAATGTAAAAAAAATACAGCTTATAATGTGAAATGACACAAACATATTTTGTTCATAGGTGAAAAAAGATGATAATAATAATAATAATAATAATAATAATAAACAACTTAATTCCAAATTTTTGTAATTAATTAATGTGATGTTCATTATTTTCGAAAACGTGTAGACAAAAAATGCATGCAATCAATATATGTACACACACACACACACACACACACACACACACACACACACACACACACACACACATATATATATATATATATATATATATATATATGTATATGTGTATATGTGTGTGTATATATATGTGTATATACAGTACCAGTCAAAAGTTTGGAAACGTTACTATTTTTAATGTTTTTGAAAGAAGTCTCTTATGCTCATCAAGCCTGCAGTTAAACCCCCCCCCCCCCAAAAAAAAAAACAGTAATATTATGAAATATTATTACAATTTAAAATAATGGTTCTCTTTTTTAATATACTTTAAAATGTAATTTATTTTTGTGATGCAAAGCTGAATTTTCATCAGCAAGTACTCCAGTCTTTGGTGTCTTATGATCCTTCAGAAATCATTCTAATATGCTGATTTATGATCAATGTTGGAAACAGTTGTGCTGCTTAATATTTTTTTTATAACCTGAGATACTTTTTTCAGGATTATTTGATGAATAAAAAGTTAAAAAGAACTGTATTTATTTAGAATAGAAATCTTTTGTAACAATATACACTACCGTTCAAAAGTTTGGGACCAATAACTTTTTTTTTTTAAAGAAATTAATACTTTAATTCAACAAGGATGCGTTAAATTGATAAAAGGTGATGGTAACGATTTATATTGTTAGAAATGTTTTTATTTTGAATAAATGCTGTTTTTATGAATAAATGCTGTTAACGTTTTACTCATCAATGAATCCTGAAAAAAGTATTCCAAAAAAATATATTAAACAGCACAACTGTTTCCATCATGGATAATAACTGAGTATCAAATCATCATATTAGAATGATTTCTGAAGGATCTTAAGACACCAAAACGGTAATTATGTTTTTGAATTTCGTAAGAAAATGGGCGTAATTTGAAATCTGAGACTTTGTTTCATATCAATAATAACAAAGCACAAAGATTATTGCGATTTATTGGATGGGATGCAACAATGTTCCATTCATTCATCAACTGAAAACAGGATGACTAATCGATTCTTGGGATTTAAGAATCGATATCATTTCGTAAAAATGAGAATCGATTAAAATCGAGAAATCCATATTTTTTACCCAGCCCTAGTATGTATGCATGTGTGTGTGTGTGTGTATAATTATATAATATATAAAATATTATTAGATTATTATAATTTTAAACATGTAATAAATTATATTTTTAGAATGGATATTCATATTTAAAGATTGAAAGTCAGGGAAGAGGGAAAAACTAAATCTTTACATAAGTATGTAAGTATGAATAAGTATGATAAAAGGTTTTAAAGTGTTTTTTTTATATATATAATAAAAAGAAAAAAAATATAAAACTGCTCAAACTGCCATTTTCTTCTGCATCACAGTTTTTAGGTCTTTGTATCACATGTATGTCTTTGGCTGCATAAAAACAAAACAAAAAAAGCGTATTTGGATCCCTGTGTTCCATTCCTGTCTATTGCGTTCCATCCAGCTGTTTTTGAACGCAAGCACGCGTCACATATGAACGTTTCCTTGCTCATTTGTGCTGACACACAAGGTGATACTTCATGCTAGAATTGCCTTGATTCAGGAGAAAATCCCTTATTATGGAATGGACTGATTAATTGCATTAATTGTTTTTGTACAGTATTTTTTTTTTTTATATACAATCACCTAACTAAATGAATGCATTATATTGACAGGCCTAATACAGATACAAAGTTAAAGCAAAAAGATGCAGGTAAAACCTCATGAATACAAGAACCAAACATACACACGGGTTAACCTCGCAAACAAACGTTAACAAAGACTATAATCCGGTTAAAACTGACAGATATAATTTATTTTCCACCGCCGGGTAATAGTTTATGCCACACTATCTCGTGCGGGACGTCAAAATTCTTTCAGTTTAGAATTGTTTGAACAACAGCAGCGTGGTTATCCCTTTTTTCTGAGCGTATGACTGCGCGGTGACAGTGAATGATGTATTTTTTTCTCCTTTCTGCAGGATTTCTTTTAAACAAACATGTGAAGGCCTTTGTGTCAGCCTGTCTGTATTTTACCGTTTCAAAACCTCGTCTTCTGAGCCGCCCGTGTTAATAATCACCTTGACTTCCATCAGGCTTTAACATGAAACAATACATCCACGCTGCCTTGAACCGCACTTCAATGAGCTTAAAGCCATACGGCCTCCCCAGCACCCAAACACACACTTTTATGCAAATATTGTGTCTTTGTACTTGTGAATATGAAAGGTGTTATTAAATCTTATTTTGCATTATTCTGGTTTGAAGGATAAATCTATCAAAGAAGCTCAAAATTCAATAAGTTATGTATATTTTTTGTTGTTTTTATTTATTTGAACGTTTTTTAATTAAGTGCCGTTGTCAGTAGATGATGTGTCGGGAAAGTTGTGGACTACCGATGGAGGGACAGAGAGGAAATGACAGAAAGAGGCTTGTGAAGTGTGTAGACTGAGTGAGGGGCTGCTATGTGCTGATTTAATGTAAAGTGAATTGTGGGTAAAGCTACTAAAACTGAGGCAAATTTAAGCCGCTGGTGAGATGTTATTTTAAGCCCCGCAGGTCAGGTGGGCCAATCCCACTGACCCCTGTCAACACGGTCATAATTTAGTGGTCTCTCTCTCTGCATGTGTGCGTTTGCCTCTGTAGGCTCCATATTTTATACTTTGCACTGATGAAATATGAAAGAAATATCAAAACTGGTCATTTAAAGTAGTTCAAATCAAGGGGATGAGAAGTTTGAGAGTAGGGGTACCTACACACTACAAGATAATAGGGCTGATTTTGGGACCAATTCTCCACTTCTGACAATCCTAGGTAAAGTCCCGATTATCTTATCAGATTTTCCTGTGGTGTGAGGTGTGCTAACAAGAGTGATTGAATCTGCTTGGAAGAACGTCGGGGTAAATGCTTGTTTCCGCCACAGAATAAAAAATAAAAAAGACAATTGTGACTTTTTATCTAACAACTCTGACTTTTTTTTCCCCACAATTGTAAGTTTACATCTCACAATTCTGAATAGCGTGATATAAAGTCGCAATTGCGAGTCAGTATTGCGAGATATAAACTCGCAATTGTGTTATAAAGTCAGAACTGTGAGATATAAACTCACAATTGTGTGTTATAAAGTCAGAATTGTGAGATATAAACTCACAATTGCGTGAAAAAAATTTAGAATTGCGAGTTTATATCTAGCAATTCTGACTTTATAACACGCAATTCTGACTTTATATCACGCTATTCTGACTTCATATCTCACAATTCTGATGTAAACTCGCAGTTGTGAGATAAAAAGTTGCAATTATCTTTTAACATGTTTTATGGATCATAAATCATAAAAAAAATCCAACATATGGTCAGATATCTTGTTGTGTTGTGGGAACCCTGAGGACAAACGCGCACACACACTCTGTAGATTGTCATGTGGAACGAAACAGTGACCAATCAGAAAGTGAGTCGATGGAAGACGGAAGCACGACACGACTACGTCCAAACCAAGAGTCACACTGGCGACTGTTGATAGAGTCTGCGGTCTGTAGCGCCTTTGTTAGCGTGCCCGCATCCGTCGGAGAAGCCGGTTCAAATCCCGCATGGAGCGGTTTGAGTAGGACCGGTTACATGTGGTCTCTCACATTTTGAAAATCTGATAAGATTTTAAATATCTTTTAGTGTGGGTCAGTCTAAGAGGGCTTGGTGATGAAGCAGTGGAAGTTAACCTGTTAACCGTTGCCAGTGCGCGGGCGCACTGAAGCGTTTTTTTTTATATATAGTTCAAAGTTACTATCAGATTTAATGTTATACCTTGACAAACTATACATCATTAAAAAGATATAAGACTCAAGTTTCAGTATTTGACCACTATTGTATTCTGAGAAACTTATAGCGACAGTTATTTCTTAATTTGTGTCAGGAGTTATGAAATGAAAAAATGAGTCGATACCTTTGATATGAATTATGCGCGTCAGCCGCTTTCATTCATAAAAAACTCCCGTGCTGTCGTCATGACAGCGATACACAAAACAACGTCCTTCAGGGCTTTTAGCTCAAAAATGTGCATATTTGGAGAAATATTGATAGATTCTCATAGATTTACATCAGATTTCTATAGACAGGAATAATATTTATTGAATTTATACCCAAATGCGTCGATGTAATCATTATGAGCGCTTAGATACTCTGATACTGTGTTTTCAATTCATACCAATAGCCTGAGGGCGCTATTATGCACAATAATAGTCCATATATGGAACATGAAGAAGAGCCATGATCGTGTGACATTCCAGGACGTCACTGATACACACAAAGCTAACAAGAGATCGCTGTAACATGCAGATACAGACGTTTTGAAGACAATAAACATGTTTGCAATGATATTTGAGTTACCTGTGTTTTTCAAGCCATGCCAGGTATTTCCTTAATAATTATCATTGTGCAGAATCCTATACCAATAGTATATTTTCTGTCTGATTTTTTTATCTGAAGCCAAATTAGATCACAGAAGATTATTTAAAATACTCACTTGCGTTATAAAGTAAGTTTGGAGCACAAACATGGTTTTAATCTCATAAATTGTCGTGTATTGATGGTGTGCTAAGCTAACATGCTAGCTAGCCCTAGGTGCACCTGCCACCTAGAAATTATACTTTTATGATTTTTTGAATGCTTACTGAAATGTTTCTTTATTCAAGAAATGCATTTGATACAGTTTAAAATGTGAGGTGAACTTTGAGAAAAGAAATTAGGGACTGAAACCCTATGAATAGCCTGTGAATAGCCAGTCGTTAGTAACTATAATGCAGACAAAAGCAGGGCTTGACATTAACTTTTTGAGGCACTTGTCCTTCGGACAAGTAAATTTATGTTTTACTTGTCCATGCACAAAAGTCACTTGTCCGGGTAAAGATTTATAATTTTATCATTTATTTATTTTTTGTGTGTTTTGCTAATGCAGAATTCGAACAAACCATTGAAAGCATCCAAACACTATCAATATTAATAAAATTCAGTTGAAACAGTAGAAAGGAACGTGTCCCAAGAACAGAGTTCCCCTTCAACAAGAAATAAGGATCTCCAGACTTCATAATACAAAGTAATACTTTGCACGCTGGTGTGCAGTGTATCACCAGAGGAAGTGGTGACTCTTGTAGGTATCCTCGGTATTTGCAAGCTAGCCTGACTTACTGTATACTATATCTAAAATAATTTTGTAGACATAGAGATGCACCGATTACAATTTTCTAGGCCGATTCCGGTTTTTCATTGAGTTTGACCTGCCGATTCCGATTTTTTTTTACAGCACACACAAATATTTATTTTTGATCTTTTCTTTAGCCCTTTCACGCGTAAGTTTAAAATATTCTAACTGACACCCCCACCCCCAGAGTGAGTTTTTTCAAGGCGAACGTTCCCTTTAATGTTTCCATGGCGACGCGTCACGCGATACACCGCAGCCACAATAATACTGTATGACAGATTTGTCGCTTTCATTTCGCTTTTCCTTTTTTATTCAAAATATTCACAAACTTGCTTACCATGTCATCAACCAGCCTATCTGATATTCCGATTCTCAAATACGTGTGAGTGAGTGTGTTTGGTTGTTTAAAAACCTTTATAAATAATCTTGATCTATAACATGAGATGGGCGCTGCGTTGTCCTGTCAGTCGGATTTCAGCACGTGAATTCATCAGTTTCTCCCGAAATAAATGCAAGAACGTGGCCGGTGAACTGAGAAGAATAGAGTAAACTTTATAGTTAACGTTACTTCCACTATGTTTGTCTGATATGAATAACACATGTTGGCAAATTATATTTGAATAGATTGTTATTGCTGCTTCCACAGACATCAGTGTGTATTTTACAGACTCCAAATGTGTTGTTTTACTCCTGCGTATATGTATTTAAATATCTGAAACCTAAAATAAACATTATGAGGTTGAAAACACGGCTTAGTTGTGATATATGTGATATACAGCGCTGAACGCGTCCGACTCTGGCTCAGCGCCAGCCAACGCGCGAAAGCACAGTTTGAATCTGGCCGTTATGCGACGTCTCAAATCCGTAAAATTTAATCTGTAAAATTATAGACGTAATGAGTGGCACATAACGTGAAGTAACATAGCATTTTATTTTGTTTGAGATTTAACTTGTCCAGTGGGACAACTAATTTTCTCTTCCACTTGTCCTACAAAAAAATCCACTTGTCCCGGACAAGCGGACAAGCCTTAATGTCGAGCCCTGAAAAGAAATGCATATTTAGAGCCATAACCAGGCTGGAGAGGTGTGAATGTGTGCATGGGGAGACTGAGACTGAATGGGGCTCGTCTGCACCACAAAACAATAGAGACAATATACTGGATAGATGCTTAGAAGATGGCAATAAACATCAGTTGCATTTTAGAGTCAAATCAAAATAAAGTAATTTGACATGGTCTTGAAAAACATTTAACTAAATACACAGTTTTGGACTTATTGTCTTCAGATTTTAAACATAAAATGTTTAGACATGTGGCTTTAGCTGTAGTGCATTTCTAGATTGCTACAGTGCCAACTTCAATTTTATTTTCATAAGGATGTTTCATAAAAATTAATTTCTAATAACTTTACAAAACTTTGAAGCTATTTATAACAATTTTTTTCATTATGACAATAATTAATTCTACATTTACAATACACTGCCAGGTGTCAGCTTTCAAATGAGATCATACTTGTGCTTTTAGTACAAAGGGTACATAAACTGTATCTGTTTCAGTTTGGGTATGTCATTTCTGGGGATTTTTCAAAAGTGGGGTTGCAGCTTAACAGGTTAATAAGTTTTGAGGAATGAATGATCGTTATTTGCGCAATAACAAAGAAACCAAGTTGCTTAAATTAACTTGAATTTCTCAAATTCCCCAGATTTGTCACACTGTACCTGGAAACAAAAAAGGTTCATGTAAGTTAATCTCTTTGTTCCAAAATTGATCTTAAAAGCTTGATTTTGTCACACTAGACATGTTCTGCCATGTCTAATATTTTAGCCCAATATAAAGTCTTTCAGTCAGTCAATGTTCTCTGTTGATTCAGTTTAGTTAAGTGAGTCTAGTTTGGTTAAGTGAGTCTATAGCATGTAAGAGTGAAACTTGTCAATCAAAGCTTAGACCGAAAGTGATGGAATCTTCTGACGCAATCTCTGAAAGCAGCCGCACGAGAATGGTCTGACGCTTTCAATTAAAATGTCCATCAGGGATTACACGAACACTTACATATATACACAAACGCACACACTTATTCTATGTTCTCTTAGTGTGGCCTTGGCACTTACAAAGAGCTTACAAATCCTGCTTTTGCCTGCAGGCACCTCAGCTCAGTGCAACAAAAGTACTCTATTCTTTCTCTCGTACTTTCTGTGCGTCTCATTCGGTACATACGAATACTTGAATGCTACAGTTCCAGACAAGGCCGTAACCATGTTTTGTACATTGAAAACACAAAACAATTTCTTCTGTTTTTACTAAATGAACAGCATCATAGAATGACATGTAAGAGAATAAATTGTTAAATTGCACAAAAGTATACTCATCACTTCATAACATTAAGGTTGAGCCACTGTAGTCACATGGACTATTTTAACCCTCTGAGGTCGACAAACGCGCGGGCGCGTTTTGCTGGATTTTCTCCACATTGTAGCACTATAAACTTAAATTACTCAGTCATTTATAGTCATACAGAAAAAAGAAATATAAAAAAAGAATCTGTGATATTTCTCCTTTTGTATGTGTCCACTTACAATCAAACCAAAACATTGTGCTTTTGTAAAATAAAGAAAATAAACAGGGTGTGCGTTCTGCCTCTCCGTCGCGGTGAACTTTTTTTTCTTGAGCACGTCTATAAACTGAAACAAAACTCAGCGAATACTTGTCACACATTTATGAGCCATATACCTTTATAAACATTTAAGTGTGTACTTTTAAATGATCCGATTCAAAACCAAAACAAATATTCTCTGTTTAAGTAATTTGTATAAAACCAACAAGATGTCCAGCTTCTCAAACGCTTCCTCATTACAGTTAATTTGGCCACGCCCACTCGCGCAAAAGATATTCACATGCAAATCTCATGGAACGCGGACTCGCTCATTACCTCAACAACAAAACACTTCACTTCACTTTTCGTCGAGTTTGAAAGACGTGCCTGAGCTTACATTGGATTTAGGCTACCTCAGAAGAAAAAGAACGCGATTTGAAGACAAGAAAGGTGTAAGGTAAGAAATTCTTACATATTAGTTTGTTATTGTTGCATAAATATCACGTTGCAGTTGAACTGTTGCTAGATATATGGGGAATATTATAATATTTAGACCCGTGTTTACTGTTACTGTGTTTGTGGATATCTGCTCAAACGTAGATATGTATATGGTAACCATAATGTTTTATATTTGAGCGCGATCACGTTTGAATGTATCATATTTTTGATAGCGATCGCGTTTGAATGTATCATATTTTCCTGCGCGATCGCGTTTGAATGTACACATCATATTTTGGATGAAAGCAAAACGCACCAAACGGCTTCATGTTTTTATTATTATCTCATTTCATATCATCATAACGGATGGAAACATTTGAAGTAACATGATAATCAATATATTTTTCTCTAGCTTAGTTGTTACTGAAATCTTTTTGAAAATATATATAGGCTGCTATATTGTTATTATTTTATGCAGCACTGCGCATAGCCTATACCTACAAGGCACAACAAACCTGGTGTTCATTATATAATATATTGTTGGAAACATTTGTGTGAGTGTGTGTGTGTGTATTCTGTGAATTTTAAAAAGCAATTTTAACAAGAAAAATCTAAAATGTATTCCCAAAATCGTGCAGGCCTTTCTCTTGATATCAGTATGTTCACTTTTTTTTTTTTTTTCAGGGCCTAGATGCCACTGAGTCCTGCTGACTTCAACGTTCACAGTACATGTCTCTGTACATGAACATGGTACTTTTTTGTTGTGTATCTTTGGATTATGTTGTGTTGTAAATAAATCCAAACAATTTTAAAAGCCATTCTTTTTTAAATCTCCTCATTCTTTGTGCAAGGGTGGTCAGAATGATGGGCCCTGATAAGCTCCTAATAGGGCCATTAGGGAGGTTCTTTGTCTTTCTCAGGTGTGGAAAGCTTTCATATTAATGAGATGATCCGACCCTTCGCATATTGCTTTATCACACAAAACACGTCGTAAAATTTTTAAATCAATATATTGTCTTCTCTGAATGAGCAGTCAGGGTGATTCTCACATAGTTTTAGAGCAAATATTCTAGGCTACGTCATACAATTTTCAGAAGTCTTGTGAAGAAATAATCAGTATGGGTTTCATGACCTTATTTCAGTGAGAATTTATTTTTGTATTTTCACAAACCACGCATAAATGTCATTATCTCAAAACTACAAACTTTTACATACATGCTGCTGATATATTATTGTAGCAGAGTTTGTGCTGAATACAGTGTAATTAGACTTTAGCCATGAAAATGTCACAAGTAACAGAAATAACCACAAATGTCATAGCATGTCAGAACACCTCCAGGGCCCAGAAAACAGCTCAGACCCCAGAGGGTTAACAATGTCTTTCCTACCTTTCTGGGCCTTGAAAGTGGTAATAACATAGGGGGGTCAGAAAGGTCTCCGATTTCATCAAAAATATCTTAATTCGTGTTCCGAAGATGACCGAATGACTTACAGGTTTGGAACGACATGAGGGTGAGTAATTAACCCTCTGGGGTCGGCAAACGCGCCGGCGCGTTTTGCTGGATTTTCTTCACATAGTAGCACAATAAACTTTAATTACTCCGTCATTTATGGTCATACAGAAAAAAGAAATATGAAAAAAGAATCTGTGATATTTCTACTTTTGTATGTGTCCACTTACAATCAAATCAAAACATTGTGCTTTTGTAAAATAAAGAAAATAAACAGGGTGTGCTTTCTGCCTCTCTGTCGCGGAGAACTTTTTTTTTCTTGAGCACGTCTATAAACTGAAACAAAACTCAGCAAATACTTGTCACACATTTATGAGCCATATGCCTTTATAAACATTTAAGTGTGTACTTTTAAATGATCGGATTCAAACTGAAAACAAATATTCTCTGTTTAAGTAATTTGTATAAAACCAACAAGATGTCCAGTATCTCAAACGCTTGCTCATTATTTTTAATTTGACCACGCCCACGTGCGCAAAAGAGAATCACATGCAAATCTCCACATGGAACGCGAACACGCTCGTTACCTCAAAAACAAAGCACGAAAAAACTTCACAAGTCTCTGCTTTACGCGCCTGAGCTTACATTGGATTTACCTCAGAAGAAGAAGAATGCGATTTAAAGACAAGAAAGATGTAAGGTAAGAAATTCTTAATTATTAGTTAGTTATTGTTGCATAAACTTCACATTGCAGTTGAACTGTTGCTAGATATATGGTGAATATTATAATATTTAGACCTGTGTTTACTGTTACTGTGTTTGTGGATATCTGCTCAAACGTAGATATGTATAATATGGTAACCATAATGTTTCATATTTTGGAGCATGCTGTGCGTTTGAATTTATCATATTTTGCAGCATGCTGTGCGTTTGAATGTATCATATTTGGGAGCGCGATCGCGTTTGAAAAGCAAAACGCACCAAACATAAGGCTTTATCTTTTTGCTATTATCTCATTTCATATCATCATAACGAATGGAAACATTTGAAGTAACATATGATAATCAATATATTTTTCTCTAGCGTAGTTACTGAAATCTTTTGGAAGATTTTTAGCCTGCTATAGGTTATTGTTATTATTATTTTATGCAGCACTGCGCATAGCCTATGCCTACAAGGCACAACAAACCTGGTGTTCATTATATTATATATTGTTGGAAACATTTGTGTGTGTGTGTGTGTGCGTGTGTGTGTGTGTGTGTGTGTGTGTGTGTGTGTGTATTCTGTGAATTTTAAAAAGCAAATTTTTTTTTTAGGGACCAGATGCCACTGAGTCCTGCTGACTTCAACATTCACATGAGTCTCTGTATATGAACATGGTAAAGTGAAAATCAAACACCTTGGAAATGAAAGGTATGTTTTTAGGAATGGCACAAAGGTCTCTGTCTTTGGATCATTGTTTTCAATAATGTGCTTTTTTGTCATTTGTTGTGTATCTTTGGATTATGTTGTGTTGTAAATAAATCCAAACAATCAAAAAGCCATTCTTTTTTAAATCTCCTCATTCTTTGTGCAAGGTTGCTCAGAAGGACAGGGCCTGATAGCTCCTAATAGGGCCATTAGGGAGGGTCTTTGTCTTTCTCAGGTGTGAAAAGCCATACATATTAATGATGTGATCACGCCTCCTCGCATAAAGCTTTCTTACACAAAACACGTCTTACAATTTTTAAATCAATATATTGTCTCATCTGAATGAGCAGTAAGGATGATTTTCACATAGTTTTGGAGCAAATGTTCTAGGCTACGTGATACAATTTTCAAAAGTCTTGTGAAGAAATAATCAGTATGGGTTTCATGACCTTATTTCAGTGACAATTTTTTTTGTATTTTCACAAACCACGCATAAATGTCATTATCTCAAAACTGCAAACTTTTACATACATGCTGCTGACATATTATTGTAGCAGAGTTTGTGCTGAATACAGTGTAATCAGACTTTGGCCATGAAAATGTCACAAGTAACAGAAATAAGCACAAATGTCAGAGCATGTCAGAACACCTCCAGGGCCAGAAAACCCCTCAGACCCCAGAGGGTTAATGACAGAATTTTCATTTTTGGTTGAACTAACCTTTTAAACGTATGTCCTCCCCTCGTCCAATTATGCCTATCCTGCTAAGGGTACGTTTACATGACAACGATATGCTTAAAACGGAGAAGTTTTTTCTTTCAGTTTTCCACATACAGATGACATCATTGAAAAAACGCTGTATTCTGCTGCCAGGCCATTAGATGGCGATGAAACACTATCTGAACACGTAATACGCACGTGCATGATGTCATCATCTTCAGAGATTCACGTTTTTGTTGTTTACAAGAAGACCATTTTCAAAAACTTGCACTTTGAAACCCGTTTTCAAAACTTTGCGCTTTCAGGCACCCAAAATGCCGCTGTTGTGTAAATGAACGGCCAAAACGCATAAAAAGTTTAAAGTTTTAGTTGAAAACGGTGTTGCGTAAACAGCCCCTAAAGTATGCAAAAAGCAGAAGTATGCCCGAATAAGATTCAGTGAACACTTTTCATAAGGGCCATGGGAGATGATTCCGTATGTAATATGATTGTATTCAAATACATACTTTTCAGACAAAGCGATTGTGATTTTAAGGACTGAATCATGAGACTTTTTGACTGATTCTTCATAAAGAACCAGCTCACAGTGTTATTGCTTTCAAGAATTAGACTACACTTTCTTTTTCCCCACAATTTTAGATTCAGTTGCAGTGAAATGTCACTAAATACTATTGCAGGAAACACTCTTACAGTATTTGTTGTGTTCCACCTGCATATGTGCAAGAATGCAAAAATCAGGTTACCTATGAAGAGCTTATCAAGAATTGATAAATGGTACTGTCTTCAATTCTGGAGAAGCACTTTTAGATTCTAAAGAAATTTCGTAATTTGTATATTTAGCCTATTAAACACACATTAAGAAACCAAACAGAAAGGAAAACAAAGAGGGCCAACTCTTCCTTCCAGATATTAAATCCACATAAAAAAAAAAAACGTTACATTAATTTTAGGCCAGACAGTAGTTTGCATACAGTTACAACACACTTAAAGATAAACATTAGCTTGTAGTAGTCTGTGTACAATACTTCTGTGTGTTTAAGGCTTAGAATGTATTTGTCTTCTCAGTACAGACATCACGTTAAACCAGGTTGATTTATGAATGCATCGAACGCAGACACTAAACGAAATGAACACCGCCTCAGATACAAAAGCACAACAGCGACATTCCATTCTTCTCTGCACGTCCGACCAGACGGCTGTGGCGAAAGAGAGAGGGGGGTGCAAGCGCCAGACATACCTGTCAAGGCAAGGCCATATCAGGTGCTGTTCACAGGAGTTCAGGTAGCTGTTGAATGGAGGGGGTGGTGGGGTGAAAGGTCAGGGCAGACCCTCTCAACAGGGGTCTGGAGAGGTGAGCTGCCCCTCATATCTTGTGTAGGTAGCTCTAAATTTTAGTTAAAGTGTTGTCATTCAATAACAAGAGCATAGACTGAATTACTTCACTAACTAACTGTACACCTAACAATATCTGCAGTAGAGTACAGCTTCAACTGCCTTATTACTTTAGTAAATATCTGCATATTATTTTTCATTTTTGGGTAAACTAACTTTAAAGGAAAGTAAAAAAAAAACGCCTTTTTCGGTGAATGAACGTGAATGGAGGCAATTTTTTTGCGGATTTAAAAGCAGAAATGTGTAATTTTAGAAAGCACATGCATTAAATCTCCAATATGTTGTGATTTCAGTATAGTTATAACTTGAAACGTAAGGTTAAAAAAATATTGTTGGCTTAACTTAAAAAAGTAAGTTACCTGGTTGTTAACATTTTGAGTTCATTGAAATACAAAAAAGTTAATACAATAAAGGAGATTGGTTTAATAAATATAAACTCAAAATATTATGCTATCTGAACCACATTCATTATCTAAGTTGATTTCACAAAAGATAAAAATTTGTGTTAACAAATCATGAAAATAATTTTTTACAGCATAACTAAAATCGTGTTAAAGCACATTGTTTACGTCAGGTGCTTTACTTTCGAAAGGTTTTTTTTTTTACGTTTACATACAGTATTGGCCTCATTTACTTATTTATTTATTTATTTTCAAATAAATGTTTTTTTTTTTTTTGCTGCAGTGACAACATTATGCTAATGCTGTCCATTGAGCTGGAATACACTAGACATTACCTGACAAAATCATATGCTTTCAGTATTTACTTTGTTTGATGAAATTGATCTTGGCATTGAGCTTTAATATAAATATTATTTTGACTTGAACACAAGTCAAAATGGACTTTTTTGATTTATATTTTGACTTTTTTATTTTTTTTATTCTGTTGTGGAACAAGCACAATTTAACCACGACTACCAACTTCCTGGTAACTGTAACACTTGATAAGAGTCGCTCAGCTCAGAATTTTTCCAACCCAAACTCATGAGATAATGTAAGGTGGAGATTTTGTATGAAAATTTACAATTACTTAAATTTAAGCAGATTGCACAAAAACGTGCAAATGAAATCATATAAATTCATTACATAACATAAAATATGCAATATCTGCTGTTATTTTTTTAAACTATCGATCTGTTCAACATTTCATAATATTTGTCATTAAAAAATAATAAAAAGTATGACTTATTTCCATTATACATCTATGCATGTTTAAATGGGACACGTTTACACCATGTGTACATTTCTTGCTTCATCACAAATACATCTGCATTGATTACCATATTTTATGGCTATGTTTTTTCATGTTTTTTCATGTTTTTCATATTTAATGGCTATTGCTATGTAAGTGGAATTGTTAAAGTTTAAGATAACCCTAATTCATCCAACTGCACCCTGGAATGTTTGCTAAGAAACCGAGAAAGTTTATCTTCAATTCAAACATATCAGTTTGCATACATATTTCATCATGTATTGATGTGTCTTTCATTAGATTCATTAGCTCCTTATCTGTCCCTATGAATTTAGAATTGTACCATCTTAATTTATAATGCCTGATTACTTTCTTATCTAGAGTAAAGCATGGAAATGCATCCCCTTATGTCTTGATAAATCATCATTTGGTTTTTAATTTAATGAAAAAGTTAATTGATCTTTTTTTAACAATTGATTTTGTTCGTTTGATTTAGATTGACATGTATACACATCTGAACTCTTTATCAACTTGAGGTGTTCTAGAGAAAAGCAATTCATCTTTCATGGAATGTTTGAGTGCAGTTTTAAACCGGTTTCAATTTGCTATTGACTCTTTAATACAAACGCAAATACCAAAACCTGTTTTAAGTGTAATTTTACATTAAGTGAATGTAAATGAAGAAATTAAGTGTCGATTTTTAAATATACATGTAACACAAGTAATCAAATTTATGAGAGCAGTACAGTAAAGTCACTATTGTTGGAAGAGCCTATTAATGTAATATAACTGTTCAGATCAGTGAATATGTGAAGTTAACATTTTGTGCTTTTTGTTTTTGTCTGTTATCATTTTTAATTTAGTCGTTTTAATTTCTGCTTTAATAGTAAGAAATCAGTTACTTTTAGTCGTAGAATGTAATGTTTGTATTTTAACCCTTTTTTGCTTAAAATGTACATAGCATAGCCTACATAAATATACATTCACTATATTTGTTTGCATAGGCTTTATATGGCACATTGTTTGGAGGACAGCATTGGGGAGGATGTGGAACAACATTGTTGATGAATTTTGAATTAATTAATTGAATTAATGGAATTAATTTCCATCGGATTAATTGGAAAAAAATAATCAACAGATTAATCGATTATCAAAGTAATCGTTAGTTGCAGCCCTGTAATTTTGACATTGTTACATATACAGATACAAATACTGGCTCCACTGCACACCACTAGTACAGTGCACATGCATGCTGTGGTTGAGAGATGTGAATGCCTAATTATATTTGCTTTATTGTTCAAATAATAATTTGTTTGCGTTATCACTAATTTTGATTGTCCAGGTTGTTCATGGTTTCTAGAACACACCCAAACACACACGTACACATTAAAATATGCAAATGTATGAGCAAATACAGAAATAGCGTGCATTTTTTTAATTGGCAAGGAACATTACATTCGGCATCCTTAAACTGAAGTCTTTTCTGAGTATTACCATTAATTATTTTATAAAGAATACTAATATATCTACTAGATCTAGTATTGTGTATGCATACAGTGATGTATGCATATGCATACTTTCAGCATATGAAATATGAATTTCAAAAAAACACCATCTAGTATGTTTGGTTTACGATGACACAGGAAATTTCCTCATAAACCATGTTTACATTGCAATACCCATGTCAATATACACATTTGTGCCCTCATAAATCGTATTTGCAAGAACGTATACACGCACTTATACACTTATGTTGTGTTTCCATGTTTTATGGAAAAGGTTTCCATAGACATAATGATTTTACAAACTGTATATTCTGTCCCCTAACCCTATTTTGTCCCCATAATGTAAGCTTTACCAGGCCACACACACACACTGATCATTTGATTGTGACATCACAAATGAACAGGAATGCAGCAGCCCTCGGGGTGTATGAAGATCAAAATATTTGTTTTATTTGTTATATCCTGGTGTGGATGGAAATTAATAATGTAAATTTTTGTTTACGTCCCCCCCCCCCACCCCCCACCCCACATCATGATGACAATTAAACCATTTTAATTCAAATATGCTATTAACAAAATGTGATAAAAAACAATAAAAAAAATAAAATAAAAACTACTAGACATTATTTAACAACGTTTTTAGAAGAAAAAACGAACAAATATTTTTATTTAACCACTTATTGCATACTGGAGGTCCCTTGATTATCAAGTACATAAAAAAAAAAAAATCATTTTTATTTTATTTTACCTGTTATGGAATAATATGCTTGTAAATAATATACTTTTATATAAAGAATATATAAGTGAAATAAATGTACCAATGTACAGGTAATATACAGTTGAATGTGTCTCTTTATTCTTCTAAATTGTTTATATTTATACTATTTTTTTCTCTCTTCTTTATAGTTTCTTATTTATGCTTTTCAACTTTCTCTTTCACTTTTCTGTCTTACCTTACAGATGTCTATTATTAATATTATTATTTTATTCCTTGTTTCCTTACTATTTATAAGCACCTTTACACCCAGACAGACTCATTGTACATGTAAACCCACTGTACTTAACAAATTCTGATTCTGAGAACTGAATGTAATGTTTTTGGGCACTTAATTGCATGTTAATTGCAATTAAATTAAAATGTATCATAATTTAAATTTCTATCAAATGCTTTAAGCATTTAGAGTGCTTTTGTAACACCTGTAACCTGTAACACTGTAAATTCATAATTCTCTTATTGTCTTTAAAATATGATTGAAAGGGACTGCTGAATGTACAAGCTTTTATGGTTAACTAAGGGTACGTTTACATGACAACGATGTACTAAAAAATATATATTTATTTTCACATACAGATGATTTTGTCATGATCACCGTTTACACGGATCCGCGAAAACTATTAAAAACTCTGTATTATTCATGACAGGCCGGTAGTTGGCGATGTCTCTTTGTAAAGAAACTCTATGTGCCTATAGACTGAAAAAGTAATATGCATGCGCATGATGTCACTGTTTTCACAAATTTGCGTTTTTGTAGTTTACACATATCTGATAATGGAATCGTTTTCAAAAGCTTGCACTTTGAAACCCGTTTTCTAAAGTTTGTGTTTTCAGGCCGCAACTTGCTGTTACCGTGTTAATGAACGGCAAAAAAAAAAAAAAAAAAAAAAATTGCAAGTTAAAAATGGTGTCGTGTAAACTGCTCCTAAATTTACTCTGTCATTTTTATTGAAATTTGTCATGTATTTAAATATTTGTAACTTCATATTTGTAATGATGTTGCAATTTTGTACATACAAGCTATATATTAATTTTAAATGTTAATATTTAAAAACACACCACTGTTATAAGTAGTTACACATCAAACTAACTCTACTTTAAAGCATGACAAAAGATTACTAAAATGTAATGATTTAATAATGTACGTTAAAACTATAATTTGACATTAAAGTGCACTTTTTAAAAGTGTTAAGAAACAGTAACGAAAGTGTTTCTTTGGCCTTTTATTCCACAAATAATATATTATCTGCAAGTGCATTTTTTTTAAAAAAAATATTCTTTTAAGATTAGAAGGCTGGCTCTTCAAATGCTAATTCTTATTATTTATTAGAAAGTATTTTTTATTAAAATTACCGTATTATTTGTGTTATTATTGGTTTAATCAGAGATTGCAACACTTCCTATTAATTTGAAGTGTGTTATAATGTTTATCTGCTGACCTTTTGCAGTGAGAGGTCAGGACTCTGGAGATTCTATCAGCATGTGCTGACAGCACTGAATCCTGGGTAATGTGTTGCGCGTGGAGGATGTGACATCATCACTTTATCTCTTAAAGTTAATCACTTTGGGAACATTCCAGGGATAACAAGTGCACCTGCACGCGCGCGTGTGTGTGTGTGTGTGTGTGTGTGTGTGTGTGTGTGTGTGTGTGTGTGCGCGTGTGTGTATAGCAGTGGCAGTGTGACACCAATGTGTGTGAAAGTAAAGTGATACTGTTCTAATCTAATGTTGCATATAGATTAAGCATAATATTTTAATCAATCTCCTGATAGTTCAAATTGCAATAAAAAAGTTGATTATTTCTGACTATTTCAGTTTGTATCAACAGATTTTTGTAACATTAATTTAGAAAAAAAAGTGTGTGGATGATGTACCCTAGATTTTAATATTTTGTAGTTTTTTTTGTCTAAAATTAAAGAACAACAAAAATAATAAAAATAATTTAAGAGTAAAAAAATAAATTAGTTTTATAATTTTACAATTGTATGTATGTATGTATATATGTGTATGTGTATGTGTGTATATATATATATATATATATATATATATATATATATATATATATATACATATATATATATATATATATATATATATATATATATTTATACTGTATATATATATACACACACACACACACACACATATATATATATATATATATATATGAAAAAAATAAATCTAACTCTCTCAGTACAGACACATATTTGTGTGTGTAACTCTAACCTGTGCTCATGCGGGGCCGGTAGGCTGTAATTTGCCCTCACCTGGCCCCTGCTCCGCTCTCTGTCCCCAGCCATAATTACTCTAATGGAGCAGTGCGGAGCCAGGGGTCAGAGCTCCGGCCCCGGGACCCCACCAAACAACGGGCCCTTCAGCCAGTCAGAGACAGGGGTGGACGTACCTAATGGTCATGCTGACAGTCCTGTCTGTGAATGTGGTAACCTCTGATGGGCTGTCACTGTAGTCAGCAAGTAAGGTTTTTTTTCATGTGACCTTGTATATGTCTAGAAAGACATCACTTCTAATTCCATAACTGTTTTCATACAATGCTATTAAATTGACTAAAATCTGGAATCACAAGATTTGTAATAAAAAAATGTTTTGCTTAAAAACGATTTAACATTTAA
Source organism: Scardinius erythrophthalmus (assembly GCF_964197995.2). Classification (NCBI taxonomy): domain Eukaryota; kingdom Metazoa; phylum Chordata; class Actinopteri; order Cypriniformes; family Leuciscidae; genus Scardinius; species Scardinius erythrophthalmus. Next base: position 27,283 of record NW_028296439.1, read on the forward strand.
CATCTGAGATGTACGAGATGAACCACACCAGATTGTAGGTTTGGTTTTACTTCTAGAAATTCCTTTAAGCATCAACAATGACAAAAATATACCATAAAACCATATACCAAATAAACCATGAAAATATTCCATATGATTTGTGCCTTATTCTATATCTTCTGGAGCATTATAATGGCTTTGTGAGAGGGACAGACCAAAATTGAAGTGTGTGACGCTGCTGACATTAATGCATTTGACAGTTTTCTAGCAAAGTACGGATGAGTATGATGAAATCAGTTATTACTTTAGATTTACAAATCTACAAAGTGTATAACAAACAGAATGTTCTATAAAAGCCAACTTGAAATTAACTATCATTCGCACACTGCCATACATGTTTGGTTTGTTGATTTAATTAAATCAAGATCAAATTAAACATATAAATTCAAATGAGATGATATTGTTATTAACATTTTACTGTTTGGTTCTCTCTCGCAACCCCTACAATAACATGATAAAAGTTTTGCAATTTGGTACACTTATAGAAAGGAATCTCCCCTTCTAGCACGCCAATTATGAGCTTTCTATCTCAAACTCTCTAGCGCCACCAACAGTTCAAAGTTGCATATATGCTTTAGCCAATAACTTTTGAACCAAATGGCCTAGAAACAATAACCCAATTGACTGTAGAATACAGATGGTAATTAAATATTCTTAGCAATCTCCTTCCTCTGTCATTGAAGTTTTTTGTTCGTCGCATTTCATTCTTTTACCAAAATGGTTGCAGGAGGAATGCAGGAGGAACAAGTGGTTGAGCTTGAAGGAAAAGGAAAGGGAAAAAGCGGGAACAATAAAAGAGCGAGAGAGAGAAAGGGGGAGAAGGGCAACAGATTTGGTCGTGTCTGTGTGTGGATTTGCCTTTTGTTTGAAATGAAAATTCAGAGTGTTTGTAGGATTACTCTGGATTGGCAGGCCCTCAGGAGCCAACCACTTATCTGTAAAAGTGTGTGTGTGTGTGTGCACTAGTGTGTAAGTGTGTTCCCCGAGGAAGACAGCACTTATCTGTACAGCAGTAATGTAGAGTATGGTAATCATGTGTGAGTGTGTGTATGTACACGTGTGTGTGACACCACTGACTTTAGGGCATTTTGAAGTTTTCTAGTGATTTGTCAATGAGTAAAACAGCCCTAAAACAGCAGCATGGGAATGTCCAGGTTAGAAACAAAACCTGAAAAGTTCTCTCCGGTGATTATTTTTGTACTGTCTCTTATATTTAATTTAGCAAACATTACATTTGGACTCAATATTAGAGACTTTGGAAGCCCAGCCTGGAGGTTATTAGACATTTGTCCTTGTAAATTGCATGGATGTGTGTGTTTGTTTAAAAATATTATAGGAACAAAATTGTCCCAAGAGGTTAGCTAAATATGACAAATCTCATTACTATATACTATGATACTAATTTCTTTCTATTTTTTTTATTTCTATACTATATATACTATATTACTATATACTATATACTAATTTAATTCTATTTTTGTAAAAATGTTATTGTATTTTTCTGTTCAAAACATATAGCCTGACTACGTCAGACTTCTTACTTCCGCTCAATTTCAGTTCGCTTCTGTACTCAGTCTGAGATTGCGACCTATCTCCCAGTTTTCGTCCGGCCTGAAAACAGCCGGCCAATCAACAAACAGAGGGCGGGCTGAGAGCCGTGACGTAGACGCTGATCCGTGGATGCGTAGATTTACTTCATAATCTGCGAAAGTTGTTCACAGCCATGTTCACTCCGGTATTTCGCTCGATGGTTTTGTTTTCGCATCATACATGTGTTTACAGTGGAAGTTCGATGCGGCTGCGCATAACACACGTCATAACCAAATGTTATGTGATACCTAATTTGGCTAATTGATTGTAATATATATAATATATGTAAGGGTTCATGCCCGACGAGTTGTCCATTATCAGGTTTTAATGGACGACGGTGAGGCATGAATATCTCCCGTATACAGGCGTTGCCAAGCAACGTGGCCACAGCGACCCGACCGCAGCAGTTGATCAGTGAGTTTGAGCCAGCGCAATCATTTAGAACTGTCATCAGGCAAATTGACGGGACGCCTTTCCTAGGTGTCCATTATCACTTTTTAACGGACACCCTGCAGCCAATCAGAATCAAGTATTCACCCAGACCATGGTATAAAAATATATAATATATAAATAATATATTTACTAATTTAATGATTTTTTTTTATTTCATTATACATTTCTAATAAAAAACAGCTTTTGGTAAAATGGGCTTTCTGATTTGTGAATAAAATCTCACTACAAAATGATGACAAGCAGCAATGAATGAATTTTCTATATTTTTTTGTTTTGTTGCTGTTTTCAATGTTTTTGTATATATTTCCAATTCATCATATTACAATATGAATCATGTTACGCGAAAAAAAAAGGTCCTCATAAGACCTCATTCGAAACTGTAAAGGGTCTATTTGTGTGTAAACACAATAAAAACAAAACATATGTTTATATATATATATATATAAATAATTAAAAATATATAATTTATAATTAAAAATATGTATTAAATATATTTAATATGTATTAAAGTATATTCTGTAAAAAAATCTAATTTGTGAATAAAACCTCTCTACCGTATTACTGTATTATTACTGTAACACTTACAACTTTTTCCCTCCTTTAAATCATTTCCACCAAATTTTGTTGATTTTCCACTAAAGTCCATGCAGAACAAATGCTAAATCAACATTCTATCTGAGCTTATTTATAAGCGAATGAAAACATGCACATTAATTATATCACCATGATGATACATAATACAACTATTTATGATAGATAGATAGATAGATAGATAGATAGATAGATAGATAGATAGATAGATAGATAGATAGATAGATAGATAGATAGATAGATAGATAGATAGATAGATAGATAGATAGATAGATAGATAGATAGATAGATAGATAGATAGATAGATAGATAGATAGATAGAGTGTATAGGGGCCGAATGTTCTGCTCTCGCCCCTCTCATTATCTGGGTCACTGGGGGGTGATGTTGTCATTAAACATACCTGTTAGGCTGATCTGCTTATAATGTAAACACCTGCTTTGTTTCTTTCTCTTTCTGTCTCTGTAACACACACACACACACACACACACACACACACACACACACACACACACACACACACACACACACACACACACACACACACACACACACACACACACACTCACACCTACATTCCATACAGCTCGGCACCAGCCTTCTGAGCCGTGAGGGTGTGTGTGTGTGTGTGTGTGTGTGTGTGTGTGTGTGTGTGTGTGTGTACTTGCAACGAGTGGATACAAGTATCCTGCAATTTTAGGATTACATGCAACAACATAATAGGAGATGGCACATATAATGTTTCTATTAGGAAACAATACTAAGCCTGAAGTAATGCTTCTAACACTCAAATTGCAAACTCTCACACAAAATAAGGGTTGGCTGAAGTGTGATGTTTTTAATAGACATGGGTTTAGTGTTAATTCTTGACAATGTTTTTAATAGACATGGGTTTAGGGTTTAGTGTTACTTCTTGACAAGATGAACATTCATTTTTATCTTATGCCAAAAGTTGTTGAATGTTCTGTTTATTAGAATACAGTCATGTAGGATAATATTTGTAATATTTTTCAAGTTTACAGATTTTTGAAGAAAATGTTATGCTTCACATGCCGTTTTTTAAAACCTTTTTTTGTTTTCAGATGTGTGAAGCATGATTTTGCTAATAAATTATATTCATTTGAATATTAAATATCAGATTTGACTTTTTGTCTGAAAGCAAGTTCAGGTTGTAAAATGTTGTGGTGCAACACCCAAAAATGTAATAATATTAAGGCATTTTACAATTCATGATATTTATATATAAAAAAAAAAGTTTTTTTTAAAGATATACTCCATTTAATTTAAACTTCTGACTAAGTCAAAGTCATAAAATGGAAACTTTTACTGAAAAGGAAATAAAAGTTTTTAAAGCCACGTGAAACCAATATAAATACAAAGAGTACATTTATAAGAAATTGCCACGTGTTTCAAAAGATGAATTACATTCCAGAATTGAATGCTTTAATACGAGTTTTTTCAAACCTTAAGGGTGAGCAATAATAACAATGATGCTTGTCTAAGCAAACACAACTAACAAAATGCAATCTATCTGACACTTTTCTAAACACGCACACACACACACACACACACACACACACACACACACACACACACACACACACACACACACACACACACACACACACACACACACACACACATACGTCAGCGTGAATCCCAGTGGACTCACAGCCCATTTTGTTACTCCAATCACAAATTAAATCCCATTAAAATGTACAGGCCTGTTAAAAAGTGAGACAGATAAACCCACAGCTTTGAAATGTTGTATTTATTAAGGTGTGTGTGTGTGTGTGTGTGTGTTTATTTCCTTGGGCTAAATAATCCCCCCTTGTCTAGATTAACCCCCCCTGCCCAGTTTTAAGGGGGTAGTATTTTAATAGAGACCCTCTGAGACTGCATTCTGTGTGTGTGTGTGAGGGAGAGAGAGAGAGAGATTTGGTAAAGGGTGATCTTCACTAATGACAGTTTGTAACCCAACATAAACCTGTTATCTCCCACATACAGATTTCAATCATACTGGGACCCCTATTACCATACTGCCCCCTACACACACACACACACACAAACATCTATTATTAACATTCTACTTTTTCACGTTAACACCCCAATAACACTATCACACCACCCTTTTCCCTTTTAATCAGAAATAGAAAAAAACGTGTTCTACAACTTCCTCTTATGTCACTTTCTTTTGTAGAAATTCTCTGGCAAAAGTGACTTCTATAGAACTAGTTTGTTTATTTCAAAGTCATAGGAGATATCCCAAAATTGAAAGGGATAATTCACCCAAAAATGTACATTCTGTCATCATTTACTCACCATCAAGTTATTCCAACCCTGTATGAATGTCTTTCTTCTGCTGAACACAAAAAAAGATAGAACGAAGATGATAAAATAATTTTCATTTTTGGGTGAACTATCCCAAGTTAATTAAAAACCACACACACATCTGTTAATTTCATGGTGGGGACTTTCTATATTTTTAATATACAGAAACCTTTATTAAATAAATAAATAAATACATACATTTGTATTTAATAGAAAGTTTTGGTTAGCAAATTTAATTATTGCATTTATATAATTGTGAAATAATACAATTATGTAAAATTACTTAAATATACAATTATTATATTAGTAGTAAATATTTATTATTATTTTAGACTATCATTATTTCATGGTTCCATTTTACTGTAAATTATGAAGTCTTTAAAGGCACAAATTCAATAATTTCATCTTTTACAATGCTAACTTTGTGGACAAATCTTGATATGAAACTTTTTTTATTATCAATTAGCATCCTGTAATCTTTTCTAAGGTCAAAATGTTTTATGATTAATTCATTGATATCCATCAGTGGAAAATTTCTTTGCACACTTGGAATGTACGATGTCACAATGTACTACTGTACATCAGGTGGGCAGTGCTAGAAATAACGTCTCAACACAGAGTGAGCTGGAATCACGGCTTAAATAAACACACCCTAACATAGTAACTATGATGCCGTCACTTGGAAAGTTTGTATCCTCCCACACACACACACACACACACACACACACACACATACAAAAGCACTATAGTCACAGTGTGAGGTTGCGTAAGAAAGCCTGTTTTTATGATACAGCACAAATCACTGAAAAAGGAATAGGGGGGAAAATGATTTATATAAAATAACATAAGTATTATATATATATACACATATATACTGTATATATATATATATATATATATATATATATATATATATATATATATATATATATATATATATATATATATATATATATATATGTATACTATTTTAGAATTTATTATTTTTAATTAACTTTTATTTTTATATATGTGACCCTGGACCACAAAACCAGTCACATGGGTCAATGTTTTTTACAATTGAGATTTATACATCATCTGGAATCTGAGGGTGCAAAAAATCGAAACATTGAGAAAATCGTCTTTAAAGTTGTCCATTTATGTTCACGATTGTGCTGCATTCACTCACAAAAATAAATGTTTTATATATTTACAGTAGGACATTTACAAAATTTTTTATCTTCATGGAACATGATCTTTACTTAATATCCTAATGATTTTTGGCATTTTTGGCAAAAGAAAAATCTATAATTTTGACCCATACAATGTATTGTTGGCTATTGCCACAAATATACCCTTGCGACTTGTGACTGGTTTTGTGATCCAGGGTCACATATTCAGTGTTAATTTTAATTTTAGTTACAATTTTTAAGTAATTTTTTATACAACTGAGTTGATTTTTGTAGTTAGTATATTTTAGTTTTATATTTATTTTAAAAAAAAATTGTATTTCATTAACTTTCAATTGAATTGAAGTGGAGAAGAAAAAAATAATAATCTTGTGACCTGAGCTAAATCTAGAGACACGAATATGATTCAAGGGTGGGACAGTAAGCAACCATCAAAAACAAATTTGCAACTGCATAGCAACACCCTGGCAACCAGCCTAGCATCACATTTTCCCTAAGAAAATATAACATTTTAGAGAGAGAGAGAGAGAGAGAGAGAGATAATGATGGTAATTTCGGCTTGTTTCTGCACTGTCGCACTGCCGCTCTTGGCAGGGCTAATAGCCTTTCATTACACGTTTCCTCTTTAGCCAATTAGAGCTGCCCTCTTCCTGCCTCTCAGCCAACCAACTCCACCCTTTCATCTGCGCTTTGGTCACTGACGCACGTCTAATGACCACACACACACACACACACACACACACATTCCACCTGTCTGACACACCCAGTCCCATAAACACTTATGCTATGTTCAGAATAACATACTACCATATTGCTCTTGCTATTTCTGCCGTATGTAGTATGTAAACTGTGAACAATATGTGACTTTCTGTATACCTGAATGTCAAAATCTGAAAATGAACTGTGTACAATCAAAGTGCACTGCGCAAAGTACTTCATCCCACAATGCACTGCGTTCAACTTTAATTTGCTTTTCATTTTCATTTTCAGTGTGATGCATTAATTGGAAGTGATATCAGCTTGTGACTCATTATTTGTTCAGACTGCCAGAAGTTAAGACACAAACTATACGAATCAAAATAAAAAATTAGATTTTAAAATCCGACATGATGTTAATACAATAATGTTGCATACTTCTGAAATGTAAAAAATAATAAAATTGTTTCTTGCTTGGATAAACGTAGTGTTGTTATTGTTAATAGTAAAACTATTAAATCATATTGCTAATTGCAATAAATGGGAAAAATAAAATATAAATTAAACTTTAAAACCTTTATAAACCTTAAAAAAACCTTAACCCTTATGTAACACCTTTGCGGTTCCCCGGCCTTTTAAAAATTGCTTGTAAATCTCTCATTATGCTGTATTCTCAAAATATTGGATTCAATCTTTTTGTCGACATGTTTTGTTTCTATTAGGACAGGTTTTGCATTTCTTTTTTGGAACTGATTGATCATAGGCCTCATTGATCCGAGCTTGTGCACCGCAGCTTTGAGTGAAAAAAAAGTGGATCGTTTTTGTCAATATTCAACAAAATAAGAAAATTGTATTATTCAAAATGTGACAAATTTTACAAAATGGAACAAAGTCACACTCGTGGTGTTCCCGGTCAAAAAATTACTAGTCTACAAAAAAACAAAAAAGCTTATAAATCTCTCGTTATGCTATATTATCACCAAATAATTTGTTTAACTGATTGATCGTAGGCGTCATTGATCTTTACTCTGTTATGGGACGACACTTGATATAAAGAGTAAAGGCGCAGTCACATTTGCTCAATTGTCAATAGTGTAGTGATGTTTCTCACTCAAAACTCCCTTTCAAACCAAACAGCTTTCTGGTGAACACTGTACATTTGTGCGGCCATCTTGAAACCGATGCAAAATCTGCATGTGGAAATCTTATGCCCTCAAGCAAAATTCCCATTCCCTCAGATTGAAGTTAATGTGGCCACACCTTAAAACTAAATCTCTCATACCGTTTCATTTTGACCTTGAGATGTCCTTTTTCCCTCACTTTGACACAACGTGTGAACTGTTCAATATCAGTGTTTGTATTTTCGGGTCAAAGACGCTGTTGGAAATATTCCTTGTTTATTTTTCGTTGAGTGGTTTGAAAAATGTTGCTGTTATGCCATAACCAGTTGAAAGAATGACCTCTAGTTTTATGAACATGAAAGAGAAGGATAAAGGCAATAGTGGTAGGGAAGAGAGAGAGAAAGAGAGCGAGCGAGAGAGAGAGAAGACAGTATCCTTTCTCTTAGTTTGACCTTCACTCTTGGTTCTTAGTGAAGTTATTCATCATTTACACGATGCGTGAAGTTCACCTTGTCAAAATTACCCACCCAGCCGCTGGCACACTGTGTGTGTGTGTGTGTGTGTGTGTGTGTGTGTGTGTGTGTGATGATCTGCAGGTGCATTGGAATTCATAATACAGTCACTGTAGACTGTAGCGGCCCATGGCAAACTTACCTACACATTTAAGGAAATACCACACACACACACACACACACACACACACACACACACACACACACACACACACACACACACACACACACACAATTTCTGTCATTATTTATTTGTCCTAATCTCCTTCCAAATGCTGTTATTTTTATCACAGATCTCTTTTACATACAATGACAAAATTAGTTCATTTTACTTGTGCACTATATCCAAAATTCTTCAAACTCTGAAATGCCATTCAAGTTCTTGAATTATTTGTATTCTTGTTGGCTTATGTTTTTTATTTTTATTTATTTTTTAATGTTTTAAAAAGTTATTACATATTTTCTTACTCTTTGAATATATGCGAGTGATTTTTATAATACTAATTTAGTTCAATAATTATTATATATAAATATTGTTGTTTTATAAATTGAACTAACCTTGTCTTTTCAGAAAAATAATGCCAAGCTTCCTGATATATATATATATATATATATATAAACTTTTGTTGGTAGCACCACATGACATTTACATGGGTGACAATAATATTTTTAAAATATTAATAATGAATTATTAGTATTACTATTGTTCATAATAACAGTGAGGTTAATGTTTTGTGAATCTGAGAAATAACAATACATTTAATTATTTTATGATGCTTCTTCACCCTCAATTTTAATTCAGAAATGTATAGCATGCTCATCTTAAAAGAGGTTTATTTAATCACTGTATTTATGTAAGATTTTCAGTCAACCACTTAAATTTTACTATTGCTTTTTTCAGAAGGCCTAGAGGAGCAAGTCTTTTGGACTACTTTTTAGGTTCTCGTATGATCCTTTTTGGACCTTTAAAGACATAGCCACTATGAACCTTTGTTGTATAGAAATTAACTGCATGAAGATTCTTTAAAAATTTTCTTTTTGGGTCCCACAGAAAAAAACAACAACAACAACAACAACAAAAAAAAACTACCTGCATTCGTGTTTGGAGCAACATGAGGGTGTGTTGGTAATGACAATGTCCTTTTTTTGGGACAATTTATTTAATGTCCATGCACAGTAACTGACAAATACACTTTTCTCCAAACCGTACTTTTCATGAACCAAGAAAACTTTTCAAAACATGTCTTTTTCAGACCTTTAGATGGAATTGAAATAATTTGAAATGAAAGTGGTATAACACGAAAGCTCTTCTGAACTCAAGCTCTTTCAGCGGCTGTGCTGGTGTCAACATAGTTTATCGATGCATGAATGCTGCCAGTGAGATTTGCGAAATCTTAGCATTCAAGTCCGTGTGTGCTTTTATTTGAATGAACATGCTTCTGAATCGTAGATATTTACAAATATAAATGCGCGCACACACACACAAATGCAGGCACACACAGCTTTTCTGGATGCAGCTCAAACATTACGACCCTCAATTCAGCCACAAAATCAGCTTTTAAAGACGGCCTTTTCAAATGGAAATATATTTGTCCGTCAAAAGGGTTTGTGTGTGTGTGTGTGTGTGTGTGAAGAGCCGGGTTAGATTTGATGGTAATCGTTTCCTCTCTCCTGTGCTTGACCTGATAAGGGTGTGGAAGCCCTCCTCTCCTCCCTGTCCCCCCTTTCACCCAGCACTCCTCCTTTATTCTCTATCTCATCTGCAGATTATCTTTCTCTCTCAACCAGGTATTTAAAACCCCTGAAGTGACTGGGGATTTTTATTTTATTTATTTTTTGAGGGTGATGGCAGTGAATTTTGATTTATAAATGTAATTGATATTTTATTTTAGAAATGTTGATCTCTAAGATCTCTAAGAAATGTTAAATCTACGATTTATATATGCATCTATGAATGTATATTATCTATTAATATATTATCATATATTAATTATAGTATGTAATACTGTATATACTTTTTGGTAACACTTTGGCCCTCATTTATCAAAAGTGCGTACACCAAATTTCCAGCGTACACCTGGCGTACACCCAAAACCACGGTGACTTTGAGATTTATCAATATGAACGTTGGCGTACGGCACGCTCAAATCCTACGCCAGCTCAGGAGGTGGTGTACGCACGTTTTGAGTGCGGGAATGCGCAGAAAAACAATTCCTAACACCACAAAACGCACAGACAAACTAAAAGATATAATATATTATGACCCACTGTAAAAAACAACAACAACATAGTAATTATAAACTTCAGTGTTTATTTTTGTGCAACATGGACTTCAATGTTTAATTTGTGTGAATTTGCCAAAGCATTTCAATTGTAGGCATATGTATTCCTTAAGTTGCGAGCCTGTGCGCTTTACCTGACGTTTCAAGCCTTGTTTATACTTTCGCCTGGCTCCGCAGCGCGAGTCTCCGCAGACTGCGCGCGCACCTCCCCAAACGGACGAGGCGTTTATACTCGACGCGCTCGCCGTTGTATTCTTTGAAACGATGGTTAGGCCAGGGTTAGGCCCGGCAGGTGTGCACGGACTGGGTTTAGTAATGAAAGGCTTTCAATGACCAAAAAAATAATTCAGACTGACAAAATAATAAAAATGCCATTCTTCTTATTTTAAATAATAATAATAATACAAATAATAATAATAATAATGACATTCTTCTTCTAAATAACAATAAGCGTCATTAATAATAAAAATCTAGAAATCAATTTTGTTTCTTTCCACTTCCCTGGTTTCGCTTTCTCTTTCTCAAAGAAGTTTCTCTTCTTTGCCGTCTTCCGTGTGTCCATGGCGTAAAATGAGGGCGTGGGGGGAGCGGAGACTTGAATATATAGGGGCGTGTTATTCTAATGACGATCGATTTCAGCCGCGGCATTTATCAAGGGCAGGTATTGCGTACACCAGAATTTCAAAGGTACGCACAGCTTCATAAATCAGGCGATGAGAAGAGTGTAAGCATAATCTTACGCCAATATATACGCCCATTTCTACGCAAGATTGATAAATGAGGGCCTTTATAATTAAAGGGATAGTTCACCCAAAAATAGAACCATAGAAGCACCCATCCATCATAAAAGTAACCCATACTTTAATAAAGGTTACTAAAAGCCTTCTGAAGCGAAGCGATGCGTTTGTTTGAGAAAAATATCCATATTTAAAACTTTATTAGCTATAATATTAGCGACAAATCCGACTCTCTAACCATTAGGCCACAATGTTATTACATTATTAATTTTAACAGTGTTGTTCAAGAAAACCAAATGGTTACTGTCTTTGATACTTTTTTAACCAATTATTATTGCCTCATTGCTATTATATATGTATTTTAAGTCATTTTAAAGGCTGTTGTTCACTTACGTCTTACCACAATATATATGTTTGTATATGTATATATATGTATGTATATGTGTATATGTATGTGTGTGTGTGTGTGTATATATATATATATATATATATATATATATATATAAACACACACACATATACATACATGCATATACATATAAGATTTCTTAAAAACAATGGTAAAAATATTGTTCTGTCTCATTCTCGGGAACCCAATATCATGTACCGTCTCGTCTCGAGAGCTAAGAGTATCGTCACGTCCCTAATAAAAAGTAATTTCACAAAATTATGGCTAGTCAAAATGCTGAGTAACCACAGTGGCTGGTGAGCAAAAAAAGTTCATGTCAATCCCTGGTGATAATGTTTTAGAAAATGTTGAAATTAACATTAAGATTAATAAATAAATGATTTTATTAAAATATAAATATATAATAAAATATTTCATTTCTTTAATTCTAAATACATTTAAAATTCTGTTTTATATTTATGAAGTGATAGAGTTAGGTTAGGGTTTGACTGTATTCTAATAATTAGCTTTATAATATGTTAATTTAGCTAAGAAATTTTGTGTGGACAAATGAACAAAACCTCTTTCTCTCTCTCTCTCTCTCTCTCTCTCTCTCTCTCTCTCTCTCTCTCTCTCTCACACACACACACACACACACACACACACACACATACACACACACACTTTTTTTTTCTTATTTGTTTCTCTCCAATTTATTTGGATTCACAGTTGCGAAAATTCTGAACATTTCTAAACTATAAACATTCATATCATCTTCATATGTTAAATGTCAGATCCAGACTCTTCACTGAGCCTGCATTTTTTACTGAGTTGTTTGACTGGCAGAACACCAAACACACCAGTGGTTCTCACGTCTTTCTTCTTGCACTAACTGTGTTTTGACGTTCAAACATAACCTAGCTTGGCTACCCGCATACATGCAGACAGAAAGATTAATATATTAAAGATCTGTCAAACAGTGTGTCAAGAGGTGCCAGTGAAGTCATTTTACACAAGAAAGTAGGGTTTTTGGTGTATTTTTTTTTTTTTTTTTAGTAATGGTTAAGAAATATTATTGTCAATTTTTGGTGCATTTATTTATAGACAAGGTTGAGAGAGAGAGAGAGAGAGAGAGAGAGAGAGAGAGAGAGAGAGAGAGAGAGAGAGAGAGAGAGAGAGAGAGAGAGAGAGAGAGAACCTGCATGTTCTGCGTGAGTGTCGCATCTAAATGTGGAACACGTGCAACATTTTGTAATGTTTCTAAAAACTCTATGAAATCAAATATGGATTTTTGTGGCATGTATATAGCTTTAATGTATATATAAGCATAACTATATGCTAGTATACACTTTAAAGTAAAAACATAATACAAGATACAAAGTCTAAATATATAGGCAACAGAATGTAGCTTTTTGGATAAATGGACCGAAATATTGATCACTCATGATCAAAAATGCTTTCCTGTAGCTCAAACAGTAGAGCGTTGGCGAGGTCATGGGTTCGATTCCCAGGGAAAGCAAGAACTGATAATGTAAATGAGTACAGTACCTTGAAATGCAATGTAAGTCGGTTTGGACAAATGCATAAATTTCAATGTCATCAGATTTTTGTCCAGTCAAATGCACACTAGAATAATAATGCCTCACTGTTTAATGCCACCTGCAACTGACTATGAAGTAGATGTAGATTCATATATATTTTATCACTGATATTTAGATATAGGTATATACATATATTCTCTGAATATATAAACTCTATAAAACTATATAAAATTATATAATATATAATAAATATATAATACACTACTATTCAAAAGTTTGCGGTCAGTAAGAATTGTATTTTTCTTGAATAAAATTATACTTTTATTCAGCAAGGATGATTAAATTGATGAAAACTGACTTCAAATAAATGTTCTTTTAAACTTTCTATTCATCAAAGAATCTTGAATTATTATTATTATTATTATTATTTAATCATGGTTTCAACAATAATATTAAGCAGCACAACTGTTTTATATATAATAAAAAATGTTTTTCAGAAGAATCATGAAGACACTGACACATCATTTGACACTGAAGACTGGATTATTGATGCTGAAAAACAGCTTTTTATTTTAAAATATATCAAAATAAAAAAAACTAATAATAATAATAATAATATTATACAACATTACTGTTTTTACTGTATTTTTTATCAAATAAATGCAGCCCTGATGTGTTTTATTTCAAAAACATAAAAAAACAACTTACCATAGGGTAAAAAATGTGCAACAGATTTATATATATGTATATGTATATGTATATGTATATGTATATGTATATGTATGTATGTATGTATGTATGTATGTATGTGTGTATATATGTATGTATGTATATGTGTGTGTGTGTATATATATATATATAGATATATAGATATATATATATATAGATATGGGCTCTTTTTTTATTACAAGTAGAATGAATTTGTGTACATTTGTAAAATGGCCTCTAGGTGGCTTTTATAAAGGCAACAGCGATATGATACCAATGTTTAAAAAGCACATTTCATTTATTATCAATATTAATCACAATAAACATTCCTTCCACCAAGCAAAACAGTTAATTTATTATATTCATATATGCACACAATATATTTATCTGCATAGTTGTGTTTGTGTGTGTCTCTCCATTTACCATTATTAATCAAATTACACCTGCTAAACTTTCTCAGCTCCCTTTTAATTCACGTCCTCTCTTTCATTTCATCGCCTCTGTCCATCGCGCCCCGTCTCTCTTCCCCTCAGCTCGCACGTTCGTGCTCCCAGTTGTTAAAATAAAATGAAAATGAGAAAGTTGAGCGGAAATATTGAGGCATCAGGTTAATGAATTAATTTTTTCAATTAAGATAAAGAAGCACTTGTTCTCTTGACCTGCGGGCCATGAAGACACATCAAAGCTGTTTTGTACTTCAGAATATGCATTCATAATGGTCATGTGTTTGATTTTTCCCCTCCCTCCCGCTCTCTTTCTCTCTTATTCTGTCAATGCTCGACTCGTCCCAACATTAGCTGTTCAGATATGCTATTAAAAAGAACCTCTCCAGGCCCTTTTTCCCTTAAATGAACAATTGCACCATCCCGGTTCAAAGTTTACATTTCATATAGTTAAATGACTCTTCTCTATGATGTAACTCACACAAATATGTATCCACTAGTCGTTTTATAGGATTAATTGCCTTTTCACTCACATACATACTGTATACCCGCTCTGCATGCCTACACATACATTTGCAACGCAGTTCAAAGTTGAAATAGCCAAGGAATTACCTTGAACTGAAAAAAAGTCATTAGAAGAGCGTTTGAATATGCAAATTGCGCATGAAGATTCAGAAGCTGCTGATGTATTCTCAACGCAAAGCGCCAACTCTGCGCTTTTCTTCCTCCTATTGTTCCTCAATCAAACCTGATGGCACTTTCAATCAGGCCGTTGATCTAAATGAAACTTTTAATTAAGTCTACAATAGATTCCAGCCGCAATTTCCCGAATTCAGCAACTTGTTTAAAAATATTGCATAGCACAGTTTGTGTACAGCAAGTACATTTTTTTTAAAGTGTTGAAGTAAGATGATTCCCAATTTGTTGTTAAGTTGAAGTTTAATACTAAATGACGATTGTCAATTTTGTTCTTCAATGAAGTCCTCCAACATGGTGAATGAATGAATGAATGAATCCATCCATCCATCCATCCATTCATCCATCCATCCATCCATCCATCCAATATTTTAACAGAGAATTCTTCAATTTACCATCAGAATCGAGTATTCCAGAGCACATAATGTAATTATTTTTTGTATTTTAATATCAGAGCATCTGTCTCTCTGAGTGCTGGGAGTGTAGTTCTGCTCACAGTATATAGCATTGCATTGCCCCCTACTGAAGGATCATCAACAGAGAATCATTCTCTCTCTATGTCTTTGTATTTCTCTCCATCATTCTGTCTTTCAATTTGTTTGATTTCCTTTATTTATCCTCACGTTTTTGCCTTTGATTTGGATATCTTGATTTGGGTCATACACAGCATCAGCATATTATTTTAGGGGGTATATTAGTCTGCATATAAAAGAGTGTCTGATATGTCTTCAGTTAGAAAGAAAGGAAGGCTAATGTGTGTTTTTCTGATACAGACACATCAAACTATACAAACTCAGTGTCAGTGTTTCAGCTTCATCTTATTGCTTGAAACTGTGATAACATTTTCCTTTTATCTAATAACAGTTACATCATTCTTCACCCCCCGGGTTTATGGCGTCTATCTACTGTCTCCACCACTTTAAATTAAATTTGACTAATTTTTTAATTCTGCATCTCAAAAACTCCAGACCTTGTTGATGTCACCCATGCATGTTTCTGCAGTGCCTTCTAACCCCTGTGAATGCCAACTGGGACAAAAAGCAGGAAGTATTGACATTCCTCTCATAATTACACATGATGATAACAACATGAAGTTACGGAGGGGTCACGCCTAGAACATTCTCTTTTTCACTTCCTCTTTTCACTTCATGGCCTTCTCTGTCGCTGTCAGACTAAAGTATGGGGACAGAATTCTTTTAGGATATAAGGTTGTCTGACAACTATTGTTCAAAATAATGTATATGCCATTTTGGCACATGACCTCATTATATTGCATCATAAGTGGTGCCTAGATATCATCTTCAAAAAATGATCATTTAAAAATTAAGTATTTACTACTACAAGTATTTACAAGTACTGATAATAATAATACTATTTAGAAGGATGATTTAAAAAATTATATATGACAAAAACATAAATATAATAAAATATAATACACATTTTTATTGTTTAAAAATAGACCATTTTCAAAAAGTTATCATGATTTAAAAAAAAGATTATTATTATTATTTATTTATTTAAAGCAATATTTTAAACATAAAAGGATCCTTTAAATTAGATATAAAATATACTATAAAAAAGATAGTATCTAAATTTCATATTGTTAAAAAATAATGTTCATTTTTACGTTTCCATGACTTGATTACATTGCATGATAAATTCAAAATCTTTTTTTTATATATAATAGGTAGTAGTTTAATAAAATAAGCACATTATTATATATATATGTAGTCTGTGATATAATATAACACAACTGATATTGATTTTAATGTGGTTGGTATTGCATTTGACTGGCTATGGAAGTTCAAGTCAAATGCATTGCATTTTGGTATACATGTATCTCATGCAGTGCTACGACCTTATACTGCACAAATAATGCTAACATAGTGGCTCATCAACATCTTAGACAGCATTTGCACGCTGTGCACACACTGCACACTCTTCCCGAGTGAGAGTGAATGTCAGTGTGGCATATGTGAAGTATTCAGCAGCACGCTGTCTTAACACAACACGGCCAGTGCCTGTAAGCTATTCCAAATGCCTCTGGCTTTCTGTGGGTACCCATAATGCTTTGAGGTTGTGAGTGTGCCCGTGAGGTTTTAAACGTGTCTATGAGGTATTGAGCGTGCCCCTTGGCTATCTGGTGCAGTCTGGTGTCTGGGCACTGAGGGCTTTTGGGCAAGCCTGATTGGAAAATCCTCGTGGTGGGCAGGTGCCAGCAAGGGTGCCAACATGGTCAGCTGCGGTCCAGAGGTAATCCACAGCGAATTCCAGCAGCGGCGAGGATATTCTCTCTCTCTCTCTCTCTCTCTCTCTCTCTCTCTCTCTCTCTCTCTCTCTCTCTCTCTCTCTCTCTCTCTCTCTCTCTCTCTCTCTCTCTCTCTCTCTCTCTCTCTCTCACTCTCTCTCTCTCTCTCTTATTCCCCTTTCCCAACTTGCTCTTATTTTCTTCCTCTTTCCTCTCCTTTCAGCATCTTCTGTGCATTTTTGTCTTTCCTCTAACTCTCATCTAGTTTTCCCTCTCTAGCCCTCCTCCGATTTCTCCCCATCTCTGGAGCGAGTCCCAACATGTTGGAATAGAGGAGGTGCTCCATTCAGCCGGGGTGAAACATTTTCCTCTGCTCTCATTCCTTCGCCTTAAAACATTCGCCACTTTAACCAAAGGATTGCAGGAAGAAAGGATGAAAGAAGCAGCACGTGTCTTTTCCTTTTTTTCGCAGAGCTACTGGTTTTCTGTGCTTCCTCCTTTCTCAGTTTTTCCATTCCTCCCATCGTTCACCTGGGATGCAGTTCCTTTTTCTCATTCCTGTTTTAGGGAGCTAAAATTTGATTTTGGATCCGGCCCACTTACTTAGGTTTACGAAACATTCTGAAGTTTCTATGTTTAGATGAAAACGGCACATGCATATTACGTGTTGAGTCTATTAGGTGTGTAGTGTTTCATCACAAAGTGACATCGCCACCTACTGGCCTGGCATGAATAATACAGCGTTTTTAGTTGTTTCCGTGGATCATTGTGAATGGGGGATCGTTTTGACAATGTTGTCATCTGTTCATGGAAAAACGCAAAGGAAAAACTTTTTCGTTTTTAGTACATCATTGTCCTGTTATGTCTGTTAGCAAGAGCCTTTCCTAGTCTTATTATATTAAAGTGTATAAAATATACACTAATGTTCAAAGTTTGGGGTCAGTAATATTAATATATTTTAAATGCATTAATATATTAATACATTTGATAATACATATTACTCATTTTATCTTATTACATTTCTTAATATTAATACATATTAATACATTTCGTTAATATTAATATATTTTAGATTATTTATTTCTGTGATGGCAAAGCTGATTTCCACAGCCATTACTCCAGTCTTCAGTGTCACATGATCCTTCAGAAATCAGTCAAATATGTTTAAGAAACATTTCTCAATATCGCAGATGGGCTACTTAGTATTGTTTGTGTAAACCTTAAAATAAGAATTCTTTGATAAATAGAAAGGGCAAAATAATCACATGTAATTGAAATAGATTTTTTTAATAACAATGTAAAAGTCTTTCCTGTCAATTTTGATTTATTGAATGCATTCTTGCTGAACTTCTACCAAACTTTTAAATGGTAGAAAACATTAATTCATGAGTCTACACCCTTCCATGGTATACTGTAAAAAAATATTTTCATGCTTTATTGCAACTTTTTTACTTTTGTCAAATCAACTTCGATAATGAATGTGGTCCAGATAACATAATATTTTGAGGTTCTATTTGTTAGACCAATCTCCATTGTATTAACTAAAATTTTTAATTTCAATGAACTGAAAATTTTACAGAAGGGTAATATTTGCACTTTTTTTTTTACTATTCACATTTTTCTATTAAAATTTCTATTAAATATTTCTGGAAATGTGTGCATTGTAGCATGTTCACATCAAGTCCAAAGCAGCTAAACATGACAATAGTAAATATTCACAATTTTGTGCACCAAAACTATTCGCAGCTTATTCAGAGTGTAATGTAAAGAAAATATTGTATAGAACTAGGAAATCTGTTTGCTTTTATTCTTTATGTAGCAATTTGGCAACACTATATTAACACATTTATAACACATTAGTTGATAGTTAACTAACCATTTATAACACATTGCTCCTTATTATTACATATACTGTACCTCCAGGAACTGTCTCTTTACAATTTGATATCTAAAATGAGTAGTACATTATTGAAAGAGCAACACTTGCAGATAATTATAATGGTGGAATACGATGGATGGAGTTTTGTATGCAGTGGGTTTGTCAATCATCGTATGTAATAAAATGCTGTCGGATTATTCAGAGATTATTGTTGGCAGTTTATAGACAGAAACCTGATCATTATTGAGTCTGGATGAGTGACCTCATGATCCGTTGTGTGTATAGACACAGTGGATGCTGTCTTGAGTTAAGATTCACTTGATTTGTATACATCTTCATCCGAACACACACACACACACACACACACACACACACACACACACACACACACACACACACACACACACACACACAGACAGTACTTCGATCTCACAAATGGATTTCATTTAACAGTATTTTAGATTTGAATGGAAGTTAAAGCTTGAGTCATTCTCGATATGAAAACCTGATCTCTGTTTTGTCATGTCTGTCCGGCATCCAACCTCTTCTGCAATGTGAAAAACTAGTTTATTTTGGATTTGGACTGAGGGACCCCAAGAACCGATCTCTAAATATCCCATCAGTGAGCGTCTGACCATGATATGCTTCTATTGGCCCGGGGCATGACCTATCACATACACACACGACAAGCCCAAACACGGTGACGTAGCCCAGCTACAGGTCCGGTCTCTCGGCTTAGTCTTTTTCAATCATGGGGGGTTTGTATAAAATGTCGGCTAATGCAGTGTGTGCTGGCGCCAGCGCAGTGAGTGTATGAGCATATGAGTGTGTGTGTGTGTGTCAGTACGGTCGATAATGTGTTTATATAACATCCTTCACATTCCTACACTAAGAGCCTTTCCATTCTCCCACACTCCTTCAACCTAGCGAGACTCCATTCTCAAATGACACACACACAATACACACTTCATCATTACATCAACCAAATACACACAGTCTCATTGCTATGGCACTGCTTAGTATATACAGTACATAGTGCTGTAATGCTGTATAGCTCTCACACACTTTCACTGTATTTACACTTGTGTACCTTCCAAAATGTGGTCAAATCTGTGTCGGCTCAAGAGGTGAGGACTGCTTGTTTTGTGTTTTAATCCATCCGTTGTTCCCTTCATCCGTCTTTGTCACATTCTTACTTTCTGCATCCTATCATCAACACCATTTCAGACAGTTCATAATGCTTTTGCTATATTTGTCTGATAATTTTGTTGATTAAGGCACAGCAAAAGGGTTAAATATATCATATATTTTTATTGACAAGTACACATTTCCATTGCCAACACTTAGTGTCAGATAACTTAAAGACATTGCTATTGCTATATTGCTATGCCATTGCTACACTTTCTATGACTGCTCCACATAGTTCTTGTTGCGAATTTTGCACACACACACACACACACACACACACACACACACACACACACACACACACACACACACACACACACACACACACACACACACACACTCAAACTTACTGACACACTCGAAAACAGGCTCACACACTCAAACACAGGCTCACACACACACATTCAAAAAGACTCACACACACAGATTCAAACACAGACACACTCACACACACTCAAACACAGACTCAGACACACACAGGCTCACACACACAAACTTACTGACACACTCAAACACAGGCTTACACATTCAAAAAGACTCACACACACAGATTCAAACACAGACACACACTCAAACACAGACTCAGACACAGACACACACACAGACACACACACACACACACACACACACACACACACACACGCTTACTGACACACTCAAACACAGGCTTACACATTCAAAAGGACTCACACACACAGATTCAAACACAGACACACACTCAAACACAGACTCAGACACAGACACACACAGGCTCTCACACACACACACACACACACACACACACACACACACACACACACACACACACACACACACACATTCTTTATCACACATTCTTCACATAAAATTCTTTATCAAAATTTATAAGGAAAGACAAGTACTTGCTTAGGCTTGGCTTGTAGGGAATTCCAAACCTGCGTGTTTTCAAATGCACATAACTATAGAACCCATTCTAAATGCGCATGTGAACGCCATCAGCGTTTCTCACAGGTTCGCGTTTAAAGTCTGTGTAGAGGGAATGGTGTCGTCTTAGCGGCCCCTAATTTAATAACAAATGATCGTTGCGATGGAAGCAAATCAATCAAAACTAACTTTAGATGGAAAATAACTTAACTCTGCTATAAAGCCAAAACAATATCTGTTACCTTAAATTATACGCTTATCTCTGTGAAGCTGCTTTGAAACAATCTACGTTGTTAAAAGCGCTATATAAATGAAGATGACTTGACTTGACTTGACACACCAACCTGGACCTGGAGGTGGACACACACACACACACACACACACACACAAACACACACACACAAACAAACTTGGAGATTGAGGTGGACAAAAACCAACACACATTAACCTGAAGAATGTCTAGTCTGGTGGCTGTGATATATATAAACCTACCAACGTCCGTTGCCATGATTTTTGGAATGACTGATCGCGATAGGAAAAAATGACGTTTTAGTCGCATAACATCGGTTAGTGGAAACGCCGTCATTTCGCAATAGTTTTTTATCGATATTTAGAAAAAAAATCGCAAACGTTTTGCGTGAATCTGTAATGGAAACGCGACAGCGTTTAACATAGACTAACTTCTCAGAGTTACGTTGTGCAACAGTGTTCATTATACTAACCATTCAACTCCGGATTGATTCTGGAATCTTCGCTGGGGTATAAGCATTAAGCACCGGCAACAATCCGTCCTCTAACTAACGCATGCTCATGTTTTGATTCAGATCGTGCTCACCTCGAAGAGGAGGAGCTATTCGTGCCTCCGTTGTCAGTTTGTGAGAGAGGGAGGGAGGGAGCAAGCTGTGTGCAGCTCTACAATAAAATACAATTTTACCCATAAATAGTTAAAAAAATCTGAATCAATCCGTGGCGGTCAGCGTTGATATTGTGGCGGGCCGCCACAAATTAATGAATGTATGGCAAACCCTGATGTATTTGTATCTGTTTTTAATATAATTAAGAGTTTAGAAGGTCCATATGAGATGAAGGCGATTCAAAGTTGAATTGCCTCAAACTGACTTTTGATATTTTCTGGGGGAAAAGTGATTAACTTATAATTGCCAAAACTTACCGCCATGATGCTAAGGTGATTACCAGGGTGTTGCTATGTGGTTTTGTATAGGGCTAATACAATTTCTAGGGTTATTAAAATTAATCAAAGGATAAATGCTTAGGCTTACGGATTCATTCAAATTTATATACAAACTATTAAAGCTCCTGAACTTTTAAGCAATAACATTTTAGCTTGTATGGGGTGACTAGCCTAATATATTGAATTTACCGTTCCTCCTAAATGTTACTTAAGGCAAAAAGTTGCAGATACACACACAGCAAACTCAGGATGATATACTGTATGGCCTTCTTTTCCGGATCTTTGCCGAAGGTACAATGCCACACGCTCACTGCCAGGTGCATCAAGCTGCGAGTGTCTGCGTAGCGTCAGCATGCGTTTCTCTGTGCTATGGAGAGGGTCCACTCTCTGCTGTGTGCTGGAGAGAAGGAAGAAGCTCTTTGTGGCAATGCCAGCATTCTACACCGCCCGATTCTGCCAACGTTTCTGCGCCATCTTGCCAGGGTTCCGCTTTGCCTTTCCAAAGCGCTGCCCCATCTGTTGCTTTGCAATGGAGGTCTTGCTCTCTTTTATTCACTCCATTTCAATCCCACACTCTCAGTCTCTGGCAGGAGGAACATTTTTGCTCCATTCTGGTTCTATGGCGGCATGGCAGTCAATGCTGACCCGATCTTAGCACTTCCTGGACTTTAGCCACAACAGAGCGGGAGCCATCTTGGATCATTGGCAGAGACACACACGTTGTTTTTTTTTTTTTTTTTACATATCAGGGTAAAAATGTTTATTTAATGTGTGAAAAACACCATCTATTCTTCTGAAATGGAATCTTTTTTCATTTAGCAGTGATTCTTTACCTAGAATTGCTTGTTTAGTGAACAATTTCAAAGCACTGATCAGCTCTTTTATATCATGACTTATTTTAGTAATCTTTAGATAGACTAGAGAAACTTTTCTAAGGGCATGAAGTCCATGTGTCATACAATCAAGAAGCTAAGGGTTAATGATTAATAGGTGTGTTTTGGGCTTTACGTGCAATAATCCAATTAGAGTCTCATTGCTCATTCCCTTTAAAAGCCAGTTGCGCTAGCGCCATGGCGGATTCGCTATTTACATGGTGGAATTTGCAAGCGGAAAAACTGAACGCTTCTCTTGCGAGGAAACGGATCTGCTTGAATGCAAGGTTAAAGCGCACAAGCAGACCATCTACGGGACAAAATGTACGCACGTTGTGGACCTGCCTATAGGCGCACATTACTAACGAGCTCTTTAAATAACAAAAAAAAAAATGCACCATTGACTTCAGACCAGGTTTAGACAATCACTGTCTATTTCAGTTGCCTCAAAATAGCAACATTCCAACAATGCACCTGAACACACCTCGTTTTCAGACTTGCCCACCCATGGGCGCTCAAATGGGCGCAAATGCATTCGCTATTTAAACAACGTGGCGCAGGACGTTAAAATGATAACTGTGTCTAGCTGAAACTAGCAAAAAACATTTGCGTTGCGCCTGGCGCTGCAATGACACGGCCTATTCTGTTCAAGAGCCACACGTCATACTAGCGAAAAGCTTGGCTTCTAGCCACAGGGCGAGCGCTGTAGTTCCAAGCACACAACTTTGCAATGCATGTGCATTGGAACTGAGGTTTTGGAAAACACTTCTAACAACAGAAGTTGCTACCATACAGTAGTTTGCTAACGTTGCTTTTAGGAAACGCACCCTAGTGTGGTGTTAAACAATCTAACTCAAAAGAAAGGTTAATTCAACAAAATTGCAAACACATAGCAGTGAACTGATGGAGTCAGAGAGAAGGGTAGACATGTTCAGGATTGTACACACACACACACACACACACACACACACACACACACGCTCTAATCCTACCGATCCGCGGCAGGGTTTCGACAGAAAACAGGATGCCAACGTGCCAACCAGATCCACCTTTCATTCCCCCCCCCCCCCCCCCCCCCCCGATGTCTCAACAGCACTTCCCCGGATCAGTATTTCACCTGTCACATGCACAAATACACACACACATGGATCCCTTCACCCCATTGTACGTGTGTATTGTAAGAACATCTCTCACACACACTCCTGTCTGCGTGCCTTTTGCCCATAATGAGGTCTTATTAAGCTCCTTTGCCGTTGAGAATGGAAGTTGTCACCAGGACGCAGGTAAGCCAGCCGCCACAAAGGCCGATGTCTGACGCTAAACAAATGGCTGACATTGCTCGCGGCTCTGCTCAGCCACGGTGCCAGAATGAGCGTCACTTCAAGTATTTCTGACGGCGCATTTATCGAATACAGCAAGAAAATGTTTTGAGCTGTTGGGAAAATGGAGTGAGAATAGAAAGGTATTTATTAGAAATCTGTTCATTCTATTATTCTGGCTATATCTTATTGTCACCTTGACATGCTTAAAATTCCTGTCAGTGCTGGAGTCAAGCCCACTGAAATGACGGCGGATGGATATGTTTACCTTTCCCAGAGCGCGTGGAATGAATAACCTGCTGAGGGAAAGGTGCCTTATTAAATTTGATGAGGAGAAAAGTGTCTTAACGTTTTATCGGAGACAGAGTGTATTTGTGTGCTGCTATCAGCTTCGTTACAGATGCCTCTGTATCCCACGACACACTCGTTGCACCGATAACCAGGCTTCAGTGTGTGTATGCATACAGTTTTTTTTT
This sequence comes from Scardinius erythrophthalmus, assembly GCF_964197995.2. Taxonomy (NCBI): domain Eukaryota; kingdom Metazoa; phylum Chordata; class Actinopteri; order Cypriniformes; family Leuciscidae; genus Scardinius; species Scardinius erythrophthalmus. The sequence continues at coordinate 52,655 of NW_028296439.1, forward strand.
TTTGTATAAAATGACGATTGTGTGCTTATTGAATCAATGTACGTGTCACAATGAGAAAAACGTGTCAGTCAGGATGATGGGTTTGTGGAAGGATGTTGAGAATATATTCTAGAGTAGTCTAATCCCGATGTTGATTCCCATTGTATTCAGGCAGGTAATGTATGGCTTTTATTGGAGAATTTAGATACATCTGAGGCAATTACAGACAAATATTTTGGCGAAACTTTGATTTAATTGACGTTTTTGTAAAAAGCACACAATTTGTGAAGATGGCAACAGTGCGATGACGTTAACTAGCTGAAGTTGAATTAATGCAACAGCACTTTTCAGTTGCATGTCAGTATCTCTCTTTGATGATTTTTAAGTAACTTACAGTATGATAACTAAAAAGCTTTAACATCGTTACCGACTTTTTGTTAGGAAAAGGGTTAGTTCACCCAAAAATTCAAATTATCCAATAATTAACTCACACTCAAGCCATCCTAGGTGTGTATAACTTTCTTCATTCAGCCAAACACAATCAGAGTTATATAAAAAAATGTCCTGGCTCTTCCAAGCTTTATAATGGAAGTGAATGGTACAGTACATTAGATTTTGAAGCTCAAAAAAGTGCATTCATCCATTAGATCAAAAGTAATTCATACAGCTCCAGGGGGTTAATAAAGGTTTTCTGAAGCGAAGCGATGTGTTTCTTTAAGATTAATACCCATGTTTATTACTTTATAAACTTAAATGACGTCCATACGCGAGTCTAGTTCCGGCGAAAGAGTGACCTCTGACCCTACGCATGATTCATTGACGAACGTGGAAGCAAAGAGTATAGAGTAAAACAAAACATTGGTTACGAATTAGAAGTCTAAAACGAGAATTTTTAAAGAGAAATATGGGAGGAACTTGAGTTTTTTCCCCAGGCCTATTTGTTTGAACCGTGAAAGGCGTGTACCTACATCCTCCGTCATATGTCGAAAACTTGACTCATGAATCTCGTGAATGCGCAGATGGCCGGTACCGTATTATTTTGAAATTTGCAGTCAATAGTGGAGGACTATTCCCTTCCAGGACCCAATACTTTAAAACCTAAGCATTTGACATCAGCTAGAGACATGCTGACGAATCGTGCACTATAGGACCAAGAGCGTGCACATTCGCGTTCCGCGATAGTCCGTATGACGTTATTTTTGTTTCGTAATTTGCACTGTCCATATGTCGTAATTTTCGTCATCAGGAGGGTCTACGAATGCCCGCGCACACCAGCGCATGTGCAAGTGACTTGAGCGCTTGAAAACAAAGTCTACTGTTTGAAATTGTTGACTAACGTGTCTTTCTGCACTTACGGCCAAAGGAGTATACTTTGAAAAGCTTGCGCGCTCAACTGCGCACGAGACGGAACTGATCGCAGAAAATAAAGAATACCCGAGCCTTAAGAAAGTAACCTTGGTTAACTACGTTTTCAAGTAGCTTCTTCTACACTGGAGGTGGCCACATTTTTTTAACTGAAAAAGTATGGCATAACCTAAAACTTTGTTAGATTAGTTTTACACAAACTTAAATCACACCAGCTTTTAATTCTTTAATTCTCATTCCCATTGTATGAAAGTGTTTTGGAAGCACACATTCACCGACACAGGCATGTAAAAAGTGGTCAAGTTATGTTTATGTAAAATGGAAAGAATTGACTGCCCACAAACTTCTCTTTATCTCAGGAAAACTTAAACTCTTAAAGATGGAAAATGAGAAATCGCAGACACACACTCGTTTGACGCACATGGTTATATCTGTGAGATGCAGCGGCCGGGATTGTGTGTATGGTATATAAAAGATTAAAGTGTGTGTATGAGGTGATGCATTGCCATTGTCAGAAAGAAATCCGGCAGGGCGGCCCACCACTATCAGCTCTGAGATGAGAGAAGTCCTTAATCCTACACACACACACTCTCAAACACACACACACACACACACACACACACACACACACACACACACACACACACACACACACAGACACACACATTTACATCTGCAAACAACAAACAATACGCCCACATAATTCATATAGAGAATGACAGGAGGAGAGAGGAAGAGGAGGAACGGAACTCTATTTTTCCTGCTTCTGTCAGAGATTTACGGTTGAAGACTTTAACTTGTGATGTGCTATCACACAGTTTGTGTTTGTAATGGAGGGACTCAATCCCCCCAAGAACAGAGACAACGCCAGAGTGCTAAAAATAAACTGTGTAAACAATACTTCATAAATATACCTTGAACACCTTGAACCATTTTTTTAAATCAGATTTTTACTAGATTTTTACATTTTATAGAAGAAAATATGAGATAAGAAAATATATGAGTGTCTTTTGCCCATGCTAAGAATTCACTCACTCACTCACTCACTCATGATGAAAAACTCACAATGTTTTTTAATTAATAATTTAACATCTTACTGACCCTAAACTTTTGAAAGGTTATGCATTTGATTCATGTTTAAAAGCATAGAAAAATGTAGCAATAATAATCTAATAAATCTAATTTCAAACTGACAAATATATAGGCATATTTAAAAATGTTTATGTAATTCATGTTTAAAATTTAAGTAAAATGAAACAATTAAATAATTCTTCAATTTTAAATAATACTTATTTAAATGCAACTTTTACATTGCAACTTTCTTTTTTTTTTCTTTTTCTTTTTTTTTTTAAATGTTGCTCAATCAATTTTATTAATTCATTTGCCAGCTGTTTTTCTTTATTCATTTGTCGAATGAGTTCACACTTGGAGGCAACCAATACACTTTCAACTGCATTTTAAGACACACCAGTTTGGCACACAATAGAGATTTTAGTCCTAAAATCTATATAAACTGATCTACATACTTCAGAGCTGAATTATATTAACACGCCGCTTCATGAGGTAATCTAATCATGTCTTTCATGGCTAACTGCTAACTAGAACAGAGTGTAATGCACATATACGTTAAAGGACACTCACATTTGACATACAGAGCATTCACACTCAGATAAGAATGAGAGACATGAGTGCAACACACACACACACACACACACACACACACACACACACACACACACACACACACACACACACACACACATAAATACATAGAATCGATAAGACTTCTTTAAATACACCTTGTAGATAAATACAAATACACCGGACATACCATCAAAGTGCATTAATGGTCTTCCCGTGTGTGTGTGTTATTTTAATTCCCAGTCCAGACTGCTAGCTCGACACTTCTCTAATTAAAATGTCACTAGGCCGATGATTAGAACTACCTTCTGAAGTATGAGCCCACGTTACTCTGTGTGTGCTATTAACAGCGTGTTAGTTGGGTTGATCAATGTGAAATGTGTTTAGATGTAATTGAATTGAATACTAATGTCTTTTCAGGATCCTATCTTCATGTGTGGTCTCGGTCAGTTGGTGCCCACCTAAATCTCTATGTAAATGAAATTTTTCGTAAGAACAATAACATTGACACTTTCCCACACGTATAGTTTACAAACCAGTTCCCTGTTTCTCTGAGTAGAGCATACAGGTAGTTGGAATCTGTCAATCAGAAGATGCTACCAGAATTTTCATTGGTTGAATTGCAGTGGCTGTGTTATCATACCGTCAGCTTGAAAAGCTCAACCTCAGGTCAAGCGTATCATAAATGACAGCTGGGAGATACTAACTGCCACACGTGAATGGTGGTTGTTCTACCATTAAACATTTTAATATACTTATTTATAAATTATTCATTCATTTTGTTTTAAACATTTATATAGTATATATTATATACACAATCATGTATATAACGTGTACATATACATATATAAAACGAACAAGCTCAACAGAATTTTCTTTTTCATGCATAGTAAGTTTTATTATATATTATTTTATTATGTATTTACTATTATTATTATTATTAGTATTACTTTTGCTTTAATTATTCATTACATTTAATTAATTATTGGTGTAAAAAAACTGCAAAAATAAAACAAAAACTAAATATTGGGTACCTATTGTGTTCATGTTGTGTTGCAAAACACGGTAACACTTTATTTTACAATGTCTGTTACACATATTACCTTTACTTACTATAGTAATAACAGTAAATTATGCATTATCACAAGCAACTAACCCTAAACCAAACCCTATCCTCCTAACCCTATACCTATTAGTACATGTTGTTAATTAATATCACTCAGTAACTATTGTATAATTACACTAAGAAGGACACCTTAAAATAAAGTGTAAGCCAAAACACTTTTGCTGCTATTGAGGTGTTATGTGCTAAGGTTAGGACCAGGTTTGGTGGTATGGTTAGGTTTAAGTATTGGTTAAGATGTAGGGTCAACAGTGTAATTATAGATGTAACTATAGAAATGATTACAGATGTAATTGCATGCAGGTATTTTTTAAATATAATTATAATGTAAAAACATGTATGTAGACAGTACAATGTATCAAATTATTTAAAATGTCAAATTTATAATTGTCTTTAATTTGTATATATTTATGAATTACAGAATTTCTTTTGACTAATTTAATGTCAGAAATGCATTAATAAGCGTGTAAATCCAATCACTCTCTTGTTTTGCGTTCTCCTGCTACTGAGCCTACTCAAGATGGAGATATAGTATTTAACCCAGCTTAAAACAGCAATTTATACACACAATTCAGCATAGATTGCAACATGAAGAGATTATCATTATCATTATTTTTTTTATGGCTGAGGAAAAAAAGGGATTATTCAGAGTGATCAGTGGATGAACGCAGAGATAATTGAATATTAAGTACAGTGACTGATAAAGACACAGATTAACTGGCTCTGAAATTATATATCTGAACCGTGGCATTCTTTACGTGAATGCCGTGTTTTAACTGTGTATCATAAAATAACTACGCAACTCATTTCCACTGACCCTAGGTTGGGCACTACAATGGCTGCGGTGTCGTGACAGTAGTGGAATGATAGTTATGTGATTTTCTACATGATTGACATGAGGTGGATGAGGGTGTATATGTGTGACAATACTTTGTCATGTGTCCTTAGTAGAAAAGGCTTTCATGGGTTTCTGGCAGTCTGACATGGAACACATGTTTGAACTTTCACAGCCACCAGTCTTCAGTACTTTACCCAAATGTCTGTCATTCCTGCTTCACATGGGGTCATAATAAGGTGATCTATTCACTTTAACATCACTAAATACAGTACATGTTTGAGCACGTCGTCTTCACAAATGCAAAGTCCTTTTGGACATTTACTTTTCTTTGTCCTGTTATGAAAAGTTATGCATCTATTAAGAGTGATTGAAAAAAATTATACTTTTTTTTTTTTTGCATATTTGATATTTTTATCAGACAGGAGAACAGGAAATATTGGGGGGAATGAGATCAGGAAATGACGCAAGCTAAACTCGAACTCGTCACCTGTAAGAGGACAATGGTTCAACTTGTCAGAGGATGTTCACTTGCCAGTACGATTTATGTTTCAACCCCTATGTTCTTTTCATTTTTACCGTCTTTATGTTTGGACTCCCACAGATAAAAAAAAAAAAAAAAGTGCTAAATAATAGTAGTCATCATTCTGAAATTATTTTCTCTTATTTTACCTTCAAATTATTTTATGGTCCTCTGACCAACCCGGCATACATTATCTAACCCTAAACCCTCTCTTTTGTAACTAATATGACTGTTATCCAGTACATTGTTTCTGTTCTGAGTAAATTTTAACCCACCCACCCAAAAGAAAAAACAATGTAGAGATGCAGATAAACAATTGGTAGGAGTTTTCATCCACAGTATGTACATCAATAAGAAAATCAATCTCAATGCGTCACTCCAATTCATTTTATAGCCAGGGTTTATGAAACCTATTAAAAGGGTCTCAAACATCAAACAAACATGAAGTTTAAAGAAAATGTTCACTCAAAAATGTAAATTCTGCCATCATTTAGTCACTGCAATGTCATTTATAAACTATCTGACTATCCTATATGATGTCTTTTCTTTCTTAAAACAGAAAATGAGTTCTTTATAGCAGAATGTCTAAGATGCTCTTTCCCATCAAAATGACCATCAACCACCATACCTCAGGGCTCTGTATTTGGCCCGCTTGAATTCCATTTGATCATTAATTCACTAATTGTTTAACTACAGATAATAATGGTGAGCCTTAGTAACATTAAAAGTGTGCATCTTTAAGTTAAATTTATCACCAAGTAGACGATAAATTGTAGAAATATATTTTTTTATGTTACTGATAACAAATAGTGTGGTCGGTCTCTTTTAGCGGTTTCCTCTTTTTCCATTTATATATTGTATTATGTGACCTTTCCAGTTGAGAGATAAAGAGAAGGGGGGGGGGGATACAGAGAATAAAGAAGTGTCAGAGCCTCACAGAATAGCACAAAAAATAAACAGTTTTAGCTCAAAGGATAAAATATCTGCAGCTTAGAAGAACTAAGTCGATAGGGGAGGGGGGATAAGCCATGTAAATATTCTTCTGTTTACCTGTCTGCATGTCGCAAATTAATCACACACACACACACACACACACACACACACACACACACACACACACACACACACACACACACACACACACACACGCACACACACACACTGTTTACCTGTCTGTGCAGGCTACATTAATCATGGGAGTGTATGGAATAGCTTCACTGTAAACATTTCTAAGCGCTACCAGTTGGCACCATTTTGTTTTGGTTAGGATACAGAATGAGTGATGGGCCCTTAACACTGCACTGAGGGGCTGCCAGCCATGATGGAGGGTTGCGGGACACTAGGGTGCGTGTGTGTGTGTTGTGTCTGTCTTCAGATATCAGTCATTGACTCCCAACTACTCTTGAGTTCAAAAGTAATGAGCACAGAGTATGTAACGTGTGTTTAGCTGTGTTTGTGCCATGTGAAACTTTCCAGAGGAAATTTCATTGCTTTTTTCATAACTTTAGAGGTCTAAGCAATGGGGTACCAATTTTGATACAGAATTTTAAATCTTTGCAAAAATCATTAGAAATATGTTGTAAATATTCAATATGCTGTCAAGTATAGTGATTTAGTGTTTAACAACGTTAGTGTTTAGTACTGAGACAATGAGGTCTCAGTTGTGATTTTTCTTTCCAATAGTGTTTTTCGCATTAAGTGTGTTAAGAGAAAGTTAACTGAAATAAAATTAAAGCTGAACTATGAAAAGAAGTCACAGAGGGCCAAGGTAGTTAGTTCTGCATTTTTGCTTTATAAGATTCTTACCTGCTGATTATTTTACATTTAAATCATTTGAATTTGGTTCGGCTTAAATATGCTTTCATATGTAGGGGTCTGGATTAACGCTCAACATATCTTTGCAAGGGGGGCATCTTAACTCGGCTCATTATCATAGCGTTTCTCCTACCTGCCTCATTAATTTCTCCTTTTTTGGGGGGCAGAATGGTTTAATTTAATATATTCTGCACGTGTAATCATAAGTCGCATGTACTTGCGGCTATGGAGGAGCTGGACGGATCGCAGGCCTTTTGATTTTCACAAATCCAACATCCCTCCGTGGGTTCAGTAGTGCTCATGAAAGAAAGATGCTCTGAAATCGGGAGAAAAGGGGGAGTTGAATAAGACAGGGAAGTGAAAGAAGTGTAAGTATACAAGATCACTCTTTCATACCACTTTTTAAACAGCGACATACTTTTAAGTTTTTGAGAGAATATGCAACTTTTTATTTAAAAACATTTGCTGCATAGCTAAGATACTTTTCAGCCATTTTCCAAAAAAAAAAAAAAAATGCTAAGGATTTGGCATAAAAAGTGGTGTGTTTTCTTGGAAGACAAGAAGCCATTTGTATTTGTAATACCTGACCAAAAATGGGTTGTCTTCTTAAAATTCATCATCTAATTAAAATTGAATAGCTAATAGAAGATATTAGCATTAAATATGGCTGATTATGTGTTGTAGCTTGTGCATACTATAGGACAGTATAACCAGTTAACACTTTAAGCTAGTTGGCTAAGTGGTTAACTTGCTAACTGAAAACAAACAATTGGGTCGTGTTTATTTACCAGCTTTGGTTATACAATGTGAAATTTTACAGTATATCTTATTTAAAAGCCATTAAGAAATTTTCATGAATGTATGTTGCAAGGAAGGAGAGGTTAACTTTTTTTTTTTTTTTTTTTTTTTTTTTTACTTTATTAAACAAAACTTGATGCTGATATGTTTAAATAAATACATCCTTAAATATAGGCCTGCCAATATAATAACATACTCATGAGGAAAAAAAAAACAACGCAATTTCTGGCACGTTTTTACAAAGAAGAATGTATCAGTATTAATGTCAAATTCTGTAAATGTTAACTTTTTTTTACAATTTTTTTAAGGGATTTTAGGGAGCAGCCCTTGTTTGACAACCCCCTTCTTTAGATGATCTTTCCACTGAGAAAAATCAAGAATTCCTTCACACTTATTAAAATATTATGTTCATCCACATTTATCCACACAACCTCATTGTCATGAGCAATGGCATTTAATTCCGGTAATAACGTTTTCACGCAGGTTCATTATTAGCATGCGTGTCGGGTGAAGTTTCTCGGGTGAAGTTTATGAATTCCCAGGTCAGCACTTACATTAATGAGAGCGTCGTTGAAAGCTTTCCGCGCTGTTTTTTTTTTTTTTTGCTAATTCCTCTTAAATTGTGACCTGTAACGTGTCTTCAACCCTCCTGTTTGAAACAGAGGCTTTTAACGCTTAGTGCATATGATAGATGGAGCTTAGAAGGAAGAAAAAAAAAGACACTTCCAAAGAATGCAGATGATTAGTTTGACGAGTTGAAGAGTGGGAAAAGAAGTGCTCTGTGCTCTCATTGTGTTTCAATAACTTTAAAAAGAAACTAATCCAGTGTACTCTAATTGCATGCCACCTCCCAGATGGGGACCTCTCCTCTCCAGATTCATTGTGGTACAGAATACTGCCGCAACCTCTAAGGATCCCGCTTGCAGTATTCCTGTAGATCCCATAATGAGTTTTTAAAAGATATAATAGTGCTCTATTAGAGATTCTAAAACCCCTAAAAAAGAGGTTTGTCTTTGCAGGCATCAGATATTAACGTTGACGCTGGATTAAGGTTTCATTTCGCCGTCTTCGTCCATTATTCGGGCCCAGTCGGCAATCTGTCAGATTGACGGGAACTTTTAATTAAACCGCAGTAATTATGGTGGAAATCTCTCATGGAAAAGAAAGACTCCAAATTCATTTCATCTGACTAATTATCGGCCCACATCCTGATGTCGACGCCGCAGAAGTTTCGAAGCGGCCATCTGAGACGCCAACAGCGCGATTGGGCAAGAGAGGTCAGACAATAAGAGGCCCGATGTTCTTTGTGCAACAAAAACTCGTCGGTTCGCTGTCTTCATTAGATCTTTCGGTTCTAGCTAACACAATGAACTCAATCATCTCTTCCTGCGGTGTGGAAATGAATATCGTAAGTTACTTTGAATTTGGCCGAGGAACAATCACACGGAGGAGATAGCGCTGTTGATTTTGCAACCGTGGCTGAGCGAGTCAATGAATCAGAATGTTTGCTGACTCCGCCGAGGAAAGGACGCACGGGACGCTCGGTTTTCCATCTCAACTTCCCCCCCTCTCTCTCTCGCTCTCTCTTCCTGGGTTTAGGGGCGAAAAGTAATATAGGAATCGCTTTAGGCGGAAAAGAGCATTGCTATTTAGGCTTAGAGGCTCAATCAGTCTGGCTGGAATGATGGCGATGGTGAGTTACCATTAGGCTGACCTGATTAGGGCCGACTTAGGCACCGCAGTCATATGTGCCATTTCCCTGATAGTGCTGGAATCTGGATTTCCCGCTTGGCTGCGTCCGTACGGCTAAACTCAGCCAAGCGCGGTGTCTCTGAGCGCGCAGAGCGGGAAGGTAATTCTCATTTCAGCCCAGTGCTCCGCACACTCGACAGAATCTCACACCCACGGAAATCCGGTGTGGAGGGAAATATGACGTTTTGCCGATTTCACAGAACTTTGGTGTAATGTTCAGGCCGACATCAATGATATTGTGTTGGGTGTGGTGGGGAAGTTATCTAGAAGAACGTTTAGAGTGTCTACCTTTTAGTATGCTTCAAAGGCATCCACTTTATGCCTGTAAACTGATGTTCATTCTGGGTTTGTGAGGCTGGATGAAGTTAGACAGATTCTTTTTTTTTGTATCAGACCTGTTAGGTGAGTTATTTGGATATTTGAGAAAAAATATTTCACACATTTCTATGAAGTCACAAGGGTGTTCTGGGAGTTTGCTTCCTTGTTAAAGTCGAAAGTCTTGATGTTCTGGTCTCTAGATATGTCTCAAGTACCTACTTTAATGTACATTTAAGGAAGGTATATTTCATGTACTTTACAGGTTTAAATTTCATATACTAAATAATAGTAATAACTGCATTAGAATTATCAAACACCACTAATAAAATGGCTATGGAATTTTAGCACGTGGTTCATTTTTCAGCATTAGCTGAAGTTTAGGCACGTTTTGTGATATACAGTTGCACAATGTGTGTTTGTGAAAATTCCAGTGGTTTCATCTCATTTTCAGACCTGCTTCAGCATGATGGACCAACGCTTCTACTGGCATATTCTCTCTCTCTCTCTCTCTCTCTCTCTCTCTCTCTCTCTCTCTCTCTCTCTCTCTCTCTCTCTCTCTCTCTCTCTCTCACTCTTACTCTCACTCTCTCTCTCTTTCTTTCTTTGTTTCTCTCTCTCTTTCTCGCAGTGTATGGTGTAATGTCAAGTTGGGCACGGAGCCCAGTTCTGCAGCAGCGATGCGTCCCGTACTGACACACAGTAACAGTTCCTCATTCAGCACGTCCAGTCCTCATTTCAGCATTATTTCATCACCTGCGTGTGTGTGTGTGAGCGTTTAACTGCGGATGGTGACTACAGGTTTCTACCGATGAATCAGCACGGACACAATTGGTCTCTCTCTTTCACATTCTATTCTCCCGTTCTGTCCGTCTGTCATCGGGCTTCACCCACCCTCTGAGCTGTCACTCCAGAACAGGATGCCCATTTAGGTTGGACACAATTATACACTTATGTGTGTGTGTAGCCCATGCATGCCGTAAGACATCGAGCAGGGACCTGGGCCAGTCGGAAATGTGATCCGCCCCATTGGCCGCCCCCTCCCGCTCTGGGTCTACCCGTCTGGGAGAGGGGAACAGTGGGAATTCTGTGTGGCTCTGGGCAGCCGAAGCCTCTTCCCAACAATTACCTTCAATTAGGGGAGCACAGTGGCACGCAGGCAGAGAAAGGGACCCCATTAGGGGCCAGGCCGGGCGACTGGAGCCGGGCCAGCCCTACTGTCCCCCTCTGCTCTCTTACACTGCCCCGGGGCTAGGGTTACACCACACACACCCTGTCTCTCCACCCCTACCTGTCTAATCTATCTCACTTCTTCTGTCTTCTTCGTCATCCTCATAGTCTTTTCTTCCTTCTTAGGCCTTTCGCTAGGGAGGAGAGATGAGCTAGGGAGGGGAATAAAAAAAAAAGTTTTGTGAGGACAACAAACCTTATTGGGGGTCATATTCATTTGTATCAATCAATATTATGATACATATTACAGTAGTCAACATTTGAAGTCGATCAAAACCTTTCATCAAAGTTATGCATGAATTTTGAACAATACCCGTTCTTGTCTTAGGACAACTTTGATTGAAGATCCACTTCAAATGTTGACTACTGTAATTGTATTGTAATTAATACCTTATGGACAAAGCAAAACCTGTGCTGAAATGCATCAAAATATTTAGGTCCGACTAATGTGGTTAAGGACTTAGTAAACCACTTTTTCTTAATATTTGGATTCTTTACAAGGATATGAAGAGTGGAAGGTGTGATACAGCCAAGAACAGCACAAGATTTGAGAAATGAGTGATGCGCCCCAGGGGCGCAGATGGCACTAGGGACGGGGGGGACATGACCCCCCCAGATTCATAGTGACCCAATCCGTCCCCCGCCCTCACTATCCCTACGAAAGGTGACAAAAATCGGTAAAACAGAGGATTAACTAGTGTTTTCGCTATGTACATTAGCCAAAGTAGTGTCCCGGCCCGCCGCTGCTTCAGAATCGGGTCGGGGCAGACGCAGGATGACACACAATAATAATCTACGCCGGTCACCATTACTTTGTACCCACGTTCTCACTACACGCTGTTCTGTTGTCAGTAAACACACGATGCCACCGACGTTTACACTCTCTCTGTGTGTGCTACGACCCCTGAGTGCAGTGGAGCAGATAGGATTATTTTGCCCCATTGGGGGATTCTTATTGGAAATCATGGATAAACAACAATGAACAAAGGTAAACAAAGGCCTACCTGATCACCACTAGCAATGCATGATCAGACTGTTATTTGACTAGTATGCCAATCACCCACCAAAACTTCATGTCTTCAGCAAAGTATGTTTTATTTAAACATTTGCTTATCTCAGCATACAAAGTCTATCATTATGAATTCTACTGTCTCTCCTTCCTCATGCTGTCTTTACAGTGGCTGCCCTCCTGCAGATCCTCACTTGACTGACTAGGGCCTGCCTTACTGCCATCAGAAATTGCCTGCAGGCCAGGAGGACAACATTTTAAATCTTATCATTTCAGTTAACCCTCTATAGAATTTCACAACAATGTGAAATACAACATATTCCTAAGAATGAATGGCTAAAACTACTATTTCAAATGTCTAAGAATAACTCAAAATTTTAAATGTAAGTGTTAATTACAAGTTTGTTGCAATTTATAGATTAGAAATGTCTTTCAAATGATGTATGACATATTAAGAAATGTTTTTTATAGCCCATAATTTAAGAATCTATATCCTCCGTTGCCCCGTACAATAAAAAAACATGATTTCCTGCTATAAGAGGATGTCAAAAGTTTATGTAGGCCTTTATTTGTTGTTTGCATAAACCTTGCACCACACAAATTTACTTATTATAATTATTTTTATAGTGGCTTACACGACAGTGAACATACCTCAGTCAATTTATACAGTACAATTTTTTAAATGATTAGATAAAACATTATTTCCTGACGACGATAAATTGTTTGATTTATCCAACCATTCTTTTTGTGTTCATTCATTATTTGCCTCTGTCCACTCTCCTAAATGCATAGTTATGGTCTCCACACTTTGCTGTGTTTGCTAAGTGCAAAAGCCTTCTTGCCATTATTGTCAGACTAGCTATTCCCCTTAACAAATCTAATCTGCCACATCTGGGAAAGTCAACAGGCATAGGATACTTACATTGTTTGGTTTTTGAAAAAACGAGGTGATTGTTTTTTGTCTCTTCATTGCCTTTATGTGGCATTTATACAGTCGATTTTTTTCAGTTCAGAAAATCACAGACTCAGCTCAGTCATAGATGGTATATGATCACTATGGTTACCGCTCCTACAGGCACAATTGAGGCAGCTACCAGCTCCTCATAGGACCCCGGCGTCACTCAGCCTTTGGGCCCACACACACACACATCGTACATTAATTTGAATACATTCTGCATGTTGGAGGACATATTAAACTCTATTTTATAACATATAACACCGTGTCTTAACCAGACGCAATGCGATAAGATTCCAGCGACAAATAATTTGTCTGTTCACACTAGATGCGACGCGACTGCGAGATTGGTCAAAATCAATCAAAACCCACAGCCAATCAGAACAGCGTGTGGGGGCGGAGTCTCGGGGCAAGTGCACAGCACCAGCAGAGAGTAATCTTGACAGCACTCGCAAGAATATGGAGTACATAATCAAATTCACAAATGTTACACAATTTATAAGTTACTGAGTTACTAAAACAATCTTTGTCAAAGAATACACTTGTTTGTTTACAGTTTCAACCTTCTTGTTTCCATTTGTTTAATTTCAAGATCTGAGGTGAATTATCCATTGTTGCTTTTACAGCTACAAAGCTGGGAGCACTAAATGATATTCAAAGTCACATTACACGCTTTTAACATTAAATAAAGCACATAAACAGTACCTGAGATTAGCATTGCCACACTTTTGTTTGTTGTTCCAATGCGACGTTGCAGAAAAATAGAAACCGTTTCTAAAATAGAATAGTCGTGTGTCGCCGTCGTGGCTGTAGAACAATCATGAAATGATTCGGATAAAAAAAAAAGAATAAGCTATGAGTTCTCTAATTTTTCCAAACCACCCACCTGGCCCAAGTGTGTTTTACCAGGAAAGAGAATCGATCAAGACTGTCATAAATCTGTAGTATTCTTCGTTCATAAGTGCATGAGGAATTCAGATGGCTCTCACCTGTGCATTTATTCAACTAAGATTTATGAACGATTGCATTGTGTAACACCAACACACTCAATAGATTATGAGGTCAGTGAATATGACAGCCAATAAATCAGAATGACACCTCACTCTCTTAGTTTCCAAATCTCATACTCATACTCTTTCAGCTCACTGACAGTTATTAGTCCTTTTTGCTTTCAACCATGTAATGTTCAACAAACACTTTGAATGTGACATTAAACAAATTTTGGAAGAGAAATGCCATTTAATAGCAGACTTGAATGCTATGTTGTAGCCTATTTAAAAGCAACATAAAAACTGAGTGAAACTACCATAATTCACTCAGTTCTTGAAATAAGTATTTGAACATATAAGTATAACGTAATAAGTATATTGCACTACTAATTCCATTGTAACATGGTTGAAATAATGTAGCACTTTTGCAGTACCAATAAATTTGCTTGCTGTAAACACATATTAATCAGATATGTCAGCCATTTAAATACATACATATACACTAATATATATATATATATATATATATATATATATATAAATCAGATATTTCAGCCATTTAAATACATTTGTGTGTGTGTATGTGTATATATATAATAGAATTACCCATTTATATTCACTTTACAGCTTCTGCTTGGGTTGTATGAATATTAATGAGAATCTTCTAAATAGATGAGTCTGTCTACTGCGAAAATAAACATTAAGGACACATTGTTCTGTTATGTACACATGGCTTAAAAAAATCCATCACTGGGGTCAGCTGTCTAGACCTTTGTGGGAATTAGTCAATAACAGTAAAGAAGCCAGAAAAATATTTATCTGTTTTACAATGTATTACAATGCAATCTGTTTGGTTTCTATGGTTATCATCAATATCATTTGTTAAAGCTGACAGTTTGTTGTTGTAACGCTGTATTTATGATTTAATTCTGCTTTTATTGCTTCACGGCAGGCCTCACCTCTCACCCTGACAGTCAGTTAATACAGATCACACACATTGGGGAAGAAGATGCTGAACACACACGCATACTTCTGCCTTGGGAAAGCATGGGGATTGTCTAGACAAATCAAATAAATCATTCGTATTGTCATCAATAAGGTCTCTGAGAAAAAATTCTCATGGAAAATTAATTGTGAATCTTATATTTAAGCTGAACGAGAGGGAAAAAACAAACTCTGTGCCCTTATGCATATCTTCCAATTCAAATACATTAATTCCATTACCCAAACTATAAATCTGAGTTATTGCCTGCTAAAAGACACATCTTTAATTGAAAACGTTGGCCGCCTTTCTAGTCAGAATGCCAAATGGCTGGCAGCAATACGTTTTGAGCATCTATAAAGGTGATACCTGTGTTGACTTGATCCTGTTTGTTGCTTTCATCCATAGATGTCTATACAGTCATGCTTAAGTCATTTTATGGTCATGTGTTTCCTTGTTAGCTAACTAAGGCACTATTATTGTTACAAGAATTTAAGAAAAAACCCTAACAAGTACTATGCTTGGGCGTGTTTTTTGTTTGCTTTTGCTGTCATCAGTCAGTGAACAGTGTTTGTTCAGTTCTGAACAGGCATTTTCATCCAAGATGCAGAAATTTGGAAATTTGGAAAATGTGCAATTAATTGTATTGAATGTGCACTTTTAGTGTACTTCACATCTTAAAAGCATGTATATTTTTAAAACGGCCTGCTCATAATATAATATTAAATAAAAGGCCACTTAAGTTACTTAAAGAGAGTACACTTTCATGACTGTTTAACACACTTAAGTACACTTTAAAAAAAAAGCACTGTCTAATAATGTCAAATTAAAAGTTTTATTTCAAAGTGCATGTGGTATCTTCAGGAGTTAAGTAATGAAGCACACGAGACAGGAATAGCGATCTTAATCTTGTTTACTTCAGTCTTTACTTCATCTTTCACTTCAGTTTTAACTTCCTCTTTAAAATAGTAGTCAAAAATACCCACAAACACAACATTTCTACCTTTTTCAAAGAACGTAATAGAACATCAAAGCCGCACCAACAATGCATACACATCCACACATCAGATCCAGAACAGCACATCAGATCTAAGTTACATTAGTATCAACATCACTTAACCAACTAGGCTTCCGAACATCACGTTTACTGTAGGTTTAGTGGTATGAGTGAGATTAGTGAGCAGTGTTCGAGCCGGAGTTGTTGGTGTGAATGGAAATGCAGTTAGATGGGAAGCATGCCATGTCTTTCTATTACTAAGAACGTCTATATCCACCATTTGGTCAGTCATTTGGCCACCTTGAGAGGTTTAGTAAACAATCTGTGTCCCTTGGGAATATGCAAGGGGTTCCGTACCCTAACTTTATCCCCCTCCTGGAAACAAGGAGTGTAGGCACTCTGCTTAGCATCAATGTACTTTTTTATTTTATGTTGCAGGTGCGTAACCCTTTGGCATACAGTCAGTTGGCAGGTTAACAGGAGAGAAATGTGCACATTTGCCTGCCATAGATATTCCATAGAGGAGCTAAAAGTGTGAAATACCAGTTGCAGCAGGTTTCCATGTAGCTGGATGGCCATTTGTGTTTGAGAACATGGTTGAAAGTCTCTACAGCACCATTAGCTGCCGGGAAGTAAAGAAAGGAACGATGATGACGAATATTCCTCCCTTCCAGAAAAGCAACAAAAGCAGCAGATGTAAACTGAACACCGTTATCAGTAACAATACTCAATGGTTTTCCATGGCGGCTGAAGACTGATGACCGAAACGAAACCACATAATCGATTATGACAGTGTGAGTAAAGGAGATCTCAGGCCATTTGCTGTAATAATCAGTTAATGTTAATGCAATCCTTCAGTCTGATGCAGTGTCAAATGGCCCGACTATATCCACAGCCAGCAGCACTGGCTGGAGAGGAGCAGGGTGTGACTTGACAGTTTTGTCATTGAGCTGACACATGTGGCAGGAACGAACAGCAGCATTAACCTGAGCATCCATCTCTGGCCACCAATAGAGATCACTAAATCGTTGTTTGGTTCTCACCTCACCTGATGTCCTCTATGCGCTATAGAGACCAGCACAGATCCAAGAGCAGCAGGTGCAATCGGCCGTGAGCCTGAAAGATGAAGTTGTCCATAACAGACAGTTCCAGTTGCAGTTTACAGTACGGCAACAACTCAACGTCCAGTCCCTTGGGTGAAGGAGGCCAACCATTAGAAATCTGTGTACAAAGTTTGTTTGATGCAGGGCAAGAAGCACATGCAGCATCACTATCAGCAGCAGACAGAGAATTACAGGCAGAAGATAGAAAAGCAAAAAACTCCTTATCAACATTATCAGGAGCTGGAGCAACAGCATTATCTGCAAGAGAAGCAGGTTAAGGGCAAACGTGACAGATAATTAGCCGGAGCATTTTGAGTCAAGACACTTGTCTTTATTGAGCTGCAAGCCAGCAGCTTCTAGTCTCTGTAAGACTGCTTGAAGTGCTTTGCCATGCATAAACATGTCATGTCCGTGGATGATAATGTCATCCAGGTAATTTTCAACCCCTGGTGATGGTCATCATCTTCTGAAATGCCACGGGTGCTGAAGCCAATCCATAAGGAACACGACATAGTTATAAAGGCCGTGAGGTCATTACTGTCCTCATGCAGTGAGTAGTGAGCATTAGTCTGGTCGATGGTAGTGAACACAGTAGAACCTTTTAGAGCAGAGAGTAGTTCATCCATGTGTGGCAATGGAAAAGAGACCATGATCACGGCTTTATTTGGCTCTCTGAGGTCAATGCACAATGTATGACAGTTTCATCCAGCTTTACACGGTGTATAAAGTTTTTATCACATCCAAACTCAGTTGACTCTGACTGAAAGACGGGCACAGGAAAATTATTAGGAGGCAGGACTTGATTGTTTTCAATTCTCACACAATGAAGTACATTGCAGAGACCTTTTCCGTTTTCCGAGGGAAACGTTCGGTGACAAACATCCAACCACCGGAATTTGGGCTTTCGAATACGTCACAAACCTGGCTGTGGGTTGCGACATCACAAAGTTTCGGAAATGGCATGCATAAGTGCTGTAGGGCAGAATAGATACAAAAGACTCAGTGTCAACCACTAAATCCACCACACAAGTCTGTGAGTCAGAGGTTTATATAGTCACTGTGCTTGCAATGTTTGGAGTACGGGCTAAATATTCTGTGTACAGTACAATCATTTCTGGTAATTAAATTTTCACGGCGCACAGTTTAGCGTAGCGTCCAATCTTTTTACATTTCCTGCATGTTGTAGTTGGGCAGTTCGCAGTGTTCGCTAAGTGTACCTCCTATCCACAGCGAAAGCATGACGACTTCTTGCCCACCTGAGCAGAATTGTTAGGTGCGGTTTCCACGTTGTTCTGCGTTTTACTGTGTGCTGCACCGCTTTAACGAGGGTGGTTAGTTATTAAGTAATGAATCACACGAGACAGGAGTAGCGAACCTTATCCATCTTGTTTACTCAATTCACTTCCGTTTTCACACACTTTACACAATCATATGATGATATAATATTCAGCATAACAAATGTGTAATGAAAAAAATATTTAATATTAATATATTATATATTATTATAATATTTAAATACATGACGTTTCAGTAGAAATTATAATAGTGTATTATAAAGTGGATAGTTTAGATTCTTGATTATGATTAGCTCTGCTGTCATGCCTAACCATGTCCCTTGGCTGTTCAAAAGTCATATTTCATATTTCAAAGACAAAAGAATAATGAAATTACTTAAGAAGATGTGCTTAAGTCCTACTTAAGTGGGTCAAAACAAACACTCTAAAGTTAATCTAATTGCATTTAATATAAATTGAAACAATTTTAATTTAATTGCAATTGCAATGCTTACACTATACAATTGATTTGGTAGTAATAGTAGTAGTAATGGTAGTAATAACAGTAAATTATGCATAATTACATGCAACTAACCCTCAACCAAATCCTACCCTAACCCTAGTATGTACATGTAGTTGCGTAATATTACTCAGTACTTAAATATACAATTACACTGTAACAATTACACATTAAAATAAAGTGTAACCATTGATTTTAATGTGTCCTTGTTATAGTGTACTTATACGTTTAAGTACAGAGTAATAAAAAATCACTACATATACTTACTATAGGGTTGGGATTAGAGTTGGTTTAGGGTTAGTTGCATGCAATTATGCATATTTTATATTTATTACTACAGTAACTACAGTTCTAGTTTTCTGTGCTTCATTATTGTTTTATACTGAAGTTCTAACTTCACAATGTGTAATGTTCTCGCAGCGTGATTGTATAAGTGTTGAGGGAATAAAATCTCACATTGTTATGGTTGTGTAAACATGGAGACAATGTATCGAGATATGACGGTATTATCAGATTTCTCATTGTGAGGCGCTGTGTTTGACTCTATCTGTGAAGACATGCCACTGATACCCAGAAAATACCCACAACTGCTTCTACGAGATGCAACCTTTGAATTGTATGTGTATTTGTGTCTGTGTGTGTGTGTGTCTGTGTGCTTGACTCAGTGAGTGTGTGAGCATGGCCTTTGTGCGTGTTTGCACGCATCAGTGAGACAATGATAACATTTGTGCTGTTTCTAATTAGAAGTTAGTGAAATTGGGATCATTAGTTTTTCAAT
The DNA here is from genome assembly GCF_964197995.2 of Scardinius erythrophthalmus. Classification (NCBI taxonomy): domain Eukaryota; kingdom Metazoa; phylum Chordata; class Actinopteri; order Cypriniformes; family Leuciscidae; genus Scardinius; species Scardinius erythrophthalmus. The sequence continues at coordinate 72,638 of NW_028296439.1, forward strand.
TAAATGATACAGCATTTCACAAAGCCACTGCTAACCAGTTTGTAATTAATACAGAGTTGTTTCTTCTTTTTAATGCAGGTTTACTTACTGCTGCTTTTAAGGTGGTAAGTATTGAAATGCTTTTGTAGATTATACATGCAGCTTCATTTTGTTTGTGTGTATTTATGCGTTAAGGTCAGATGTCTTCAATAGGGAGTCTGAGGTACAGCAGGGGGTTAAATAATACAGTGTTTAAATTTAATATGAATTTATTTAAAATAATATAAGGTTAACTTAAACTTAACCTAAAAGTAAAAAAAAAAATTGTATATTGCATTTATCTATTCTATTCTATTCTATTCTATTCTATTCTATTCTATTCTATTCTATTCTATTCTATTCTATTCTATTCTATTCTATTCTATTCTATTCTATTCCTCTCTTACATTAAATGTATTAAGCACTATTATATTGCTATGTACCAATATATGACTTTATTATTTTAATATAATATATTTAATTTAATATAAATTATTGTTAATACATTTTGCAACAATTTTAAGTTAATACGAATTTAAAAGTCAGGATATTTCATCTATTTAATAGGGCATTTTTCTGTAGTATTAACATGTTAAACATACTGTGTGCAGATTATACTGCAGCAAAAGTAACTTCTAAACAGTGGTTCTCCAACAAGTGGTTCTAAACAGTACCAAATGAGGGTTCTGCTTGTAACAATAGCAGAACCCATTTTGGTGCTAAATAGAACCCTTTTCATAAGATTCCATAAAGAACTATGCTTTGACAGTGCTATATAGGACATTAATGATGTTATAAATAACCTTTTCAAAAAAAAATTTCATTAATTTTAGTATATTAGTATCTTTATATTATTAATATTACTAAAATATTACTAAAAACTTTTAGTGAAAAACTTTTTTGCCTGGTCTTATATCGTGTTGCCTCTATTTGGGTTTTACATAAAAAAACTAAACTAAAAAAACAACAACAACAACAAAAAAACAGCATGTTGTGTCATTTAGGTACATTTATTTTTTATTGACATGGCAGATTGTAGCAAAAATGACAGTGCTCTAATAACAGTTGTTAGTTGAATACATGAATAAATAACAATTGGAAATGAACACGATATATATGTAAGGAAGACCAAGGGGGGGAATGGGTATTTAGGCATACAGTAATAATAATAAAAAAAAAAACAGGCAATATGGATAAAAAAATACATGATTGTTAGGTTACATTTTTTTAAATGTATAGACATTTTAAGAAAGAAATAATTTACCTCATGAGAGTATGTTGACAGTATGTGTAGTTGTATAGCTGAGATACACCAGTAATGAGGAGGCTTTGACAGTTACAGATTTGAAAAACAATTAAATTAAATTACCCTAAACTCTAACGCAAAGAACTATTTCTAAATAGAACTGTTACTACGTGTAAAGAACCTTTAAAGAACCTTCTTTTTAAATGTATGTTACTATGACTAATTCTGGATATTTTTCTGCCACCGTACTACAGTGATTTAATGTTTAAAACAACTGTTTACAATTAGAGACCAACTTTTAAATCTTTCGAGACTGACAGCGATTGAATACAGACGCACACACACAAACACAATAATCCATAGCAGTGTGCGTCAGGCTCTTGAGCGAGTGAGTGTGTTTGTGTGCGAGTATGATAAGATCTCAATGATGTCAGGAGATTATGCTCTTAAAACCAGGACTAATTATAAGCTCTCTGCACTAAGCACTGGAAAAGTATTAATTAAACCATCTCGTTTATCAAAACCTTTTTTGGCACAGGGAGCGTAAAGATGGGGAAGTCAGGGAATGTGTTTATGAACTGCAGACTGTTCAGTTCCTCAGGCTACTTTAGCTAGCTAACGTAGCTAGCTGACGAGACAGACCTTTTCACACAAATTATCAGCATTAAAGTAGACAAATGATTTTAGTAAATTTTCTGTTTCTATCTAGAGAAAGCTTAGCTAGCTGTTAGCATTGCATTCATCTTTAAGCCTGGCTAGCGCAGGACCCACTGGATGTATATGTTTAGCAAATGTTAGCCAATCACCTAATCCCATTAGCAGTTATCCTGCGATGTGACATCGATGGCAGCAGACTGGTAATATTTGTACATTTTATGCTTTTAAGAGTCTTCCAAAAAGAGCTGGGCACTGGTAAAACATCTACAATAATGTATCTAATAAAAAATAGCAATCGGATGCTAATATATATTAGCATAATACACTGAACAAAAGTGTTAGTGAATTTCACAAAAATCAGCAAGTGATACATTTTGAAGTAGAAAGACTAAAGTAGTATTTTCTTGTAAAACACTAATAATATCATGAATAAAGTTGATAGGATGACTATGGCTCTTTTTTCGATTATTTCATGGCTAAACACAACAAAAATCTCTGCGTTTTCGGCAGAATAATAACATTCATTTATTAAGTCACATGATTAGTTAACAGCTGACATGTGATCAACCTCTTATGTGATCAAGTATTGATCTAGTTTCCATATTCTCAATATTACAAAACTGAAGAAGAAAAACTACTACAATAATACTTTATACTAACCTCTTGTGAACGGTCCTTAACTCTAAACTTTCTAAACAACATTGAAATTTGAATCATAAAAGTATTTATAAGTTCTTTTGTAATAAGATAGTTTGCTAACTGCTAATGTTTTGTTAGCCTGTTTGCACCATGGCAGTATTTTCCTCCCTGTCTTGATCTTTTTATACTTTTGCTCAAACGTTGCAAATGGTTCTCCTTTCACTCTTTCTTACACAAATTGTTTTCTTAATGGTGGAAAGTTTTACTTTGCTAACATTTTGTAGGCTTTACAATAATTACATCCATTTTTAATCTAGCACTCATGCTTTTCTAAGCTTGAACAGTACAACATACTGTTTGCTCTCATGTTTTAAGCTAATTTTGAACATGAATCAGAAACGGTACATCAGAGCTACACATCATACGTCCTATATGAGTTCTGTACACAGTGAGTCTCATTAATGAGCCGCTTGAGTTATTCTGCCTTCATTTAAAAATGCATAAATTCATGCTTTTCATATTCCGTGCTGGAATCCCATTACGCTGTGACTGTAATATTTCGGGTATTAAGCTCAGTGACTCTGCGCGGTAATGGCTGAGAAGGGCCTTGCGCGTCAACGCTCCGCGTTACGGACGATATTAATCAGGCTCTCCCCAAAGAAAAGACGAGCCGAGAAGAGAGAGAAGCAAGAAAGAGAAACATCAGAAAACCAATTCAGTGAACAAAGGCCCATGTGTTCCCTGGTGGCCCGGGATCGAAGAGCAAATGAAAGAGGGGAACGAGAGACAGAGAATGAAAGAATAGAGGTTTTATCAAGGTGTTGGGTGGAAAGACTTGGAGGGGTGAGGTGGAGCCATTGTGGCGCTTTGACTGAATGAGGAAACCCCGTCAGTCAGGTCAATTCATTTTGAATCTTTTTTTCTCTTTATCAGGTGTTTTTTTGAATAATTGAGATAGTGGGTAGAGGGCATTGTGTCAAGGGGTGTTCCCACTCACTAGCTCTGTGGTTGACGCCACCACACAGGTAATTTGTCTAGTGTGAACTGAAGCAGGACTAAGAATTGGGTATAAACGGGGCCAACTGGCATTGTTTTATTGAGTCATCATTGGCTCTTAATCCTCATGATCAGTTTGGGGTTTCAGAGAGCACTAACCCTCGCTAGTACATCAAAAACATATTCAGATGTGATTGATGGGCAGTGTTGGGGAAAGTTACCTTTAAAAGTAATGCGTTCGGCTACAATATAGCGTTACTCCCTGAAAAAGCAATTAATTGCGTTACTTAGTTACTTTTTATTAAAAGTAATGCATTAAGTGACTTTTACATTACTTTTTCTCATCTGGGCTGTATATACAGTATATATATATATATATATATATATATATATATACACACACACACACACACATATATGACATATATATATGACATAAGTGAAATGAATAAGCCTCAGTCTGAAGTAAATGCAAATTCACGCCTGTACAGTAGAGGTCAATAAATGGGAAAACAAATTAACTTGCGATACTTATTTGAAAAAGTAACAGATATTTCTTTGTAAATTTAAATGTAATGTTACTTTTAATGTCTCTTTACTTTTAAAAGTAATCTGATTACGTAACTCAAGTTACCCAACATTGACTCAAGTTGATGGGTCATTCTTTATTTGAGGTGGCATATGTTCCTTAGCAATTTGTGTGGTGTAAAAAATTGTGGTTTACTTCAAAATGCATGTTTTACCAAGTTTGAGAAATATTATGTAACAAAATCTGCATGTAACGAGAGTAACATCGCCCAGTGTAACGAAGTAATATATATTTTATTTCATGGTTCTATGAAAACAAGTCATTCTATTTGGACTAGTTTAGGTTTATAAAGGTCATTATAATTGGAGTTTTATTGATTATTATTATATTTTATGTGTCACGTGAGCAGTAACAAGAACCATTTACTCCATTAGTTATGTGACTTTTTGGTAAATATATACCTTTAAGAATAGATTTGAAGGTGGGTTCGCAAAAAAAAAATGGTGTAGGATTTACTTTGAAACTATTTTTTATTTAGAAATTGCTAGCAAATTTAAGTAAATGCATTCAATTAAACATTACATTTTAAAGTAGAAAGACGGAAATAGTTTTTTCTTATAAAACGCACTACAATAACCTTTGTTCTATTTACAATTTCGAAAAAGCTTTTTTACAGTGTACTTTTTACTCTTACTTGATTTAACTCAAGCATTTTTAATGACAGAATGTACTTTTACTTTGGTACACTGGTCGATGTTCTTCTCGTTACTTTATTTTAATGCTCCATTCTCAAATGAATCACTCTTTTGAGTCGATTCTTCTCAAAGAGCTGAGCAAGCAATTGGAAATATGGTCTTAATTTGTTATCGAATCAGTTTGAATTATTTGTTCAATTGGAGTTGTGTGAAGTTGTTTCTCACTCATACAACAGTAACAGAAAACTTAAGAACCTGGAGAAAATAAAGAGCACTGAATGAAGTGGACATGAGCGTTTCTGAATATGCACATGTGAAGAGTTTTTGACAAGGGTGACTCTTGTGTCTCTTCTCTAAGGTTATCTCAGGAAGAAATGGAGAGGGAGACCTTGCTATTAATTAAAAAATTTTATCATTGTGCTGAAATGCTCATCTGTCGTGTTGCGTAAATGTCGCAATCATTGGTGATCGAACATGGATTAAACTGAAAAAGCAAGAGTGCATGCCATGCAGACCACAGGAGTGTGTGTTTGTGCATTAATCTGATGGAATGAGGCTGATTGTGATAAGATTGATATACAAACGTTTTTAAAACTTCTAATCAATCTTCCCCTCAAGTTTCCGCCTCAACATCTCACGCTAACATTCTTGACAGGAAAACAAGCACTTGTACGACTAATAATTGTTGTACCTATGGGCTCAAAAACTCTTTGGCTAAACACGCACTGGTTTAATTACAACAGTCACACAATTGTGCGAGCGTGTGACTGACTTTCTAAGTTATATTTATTTTTCACTCTCTCTCTGTAAATTACGATTAAATGTCCTCCACCTCCAGCAATCCCTCTGCTTCGTTTTCAAATGCTTTCTCATTTCCAAATTAAAAAAAAAATATATATATAACACCATCCACACCTCATATGTTTTAAAAAGCCTCCAATTCATGCTGTCGATAATGCAGAAAGATTCTGCTTAATTAAACTTGTATAGGCAGAGCAAAGTTTAAAGAGAGAGGCGAAATTCACTCATGTCATGCTAGGAAAATGTGCAAATTATCAAATACAAATTAATTAATGTTTCGAGCCCATGTTCGGAGCAATGAATTGCATTTAGAAAATTAAAAAGATAGGAGCTGCTCAGCCTTGCTTCGCTAGTGTGTAATTTATTACTGCTAAGTTCAAAAAGCAAAATAAAACCATGTCACAAACACAGCCCGACTAATGTCGGAATGATTTTTATAATAGCTATACCCTAAAACACTGGCCTCTGCTGAGTTTTTAATTATAATAAAGATGAACACAAGAGATGATATACATTGCTCTTTGACATCTGAGGGTGAGTGACCCTATAAGGATACACTCTCTCCTTTCTTCCCCGTTCTGTCAGCAAATTTACAATTACTGAAATTCTCTTTTCTTAAATTGTATTTCTAATTCTTAAAACCTGGAATAAAACATGTTTCCCAGTTTTAGTTGTTTAGTTTTCTACCATTCGTTTTTCAAAATAGCAACATTTCAACTCTGAAAGTAATGATGATTATGATAAAAAACATGTTTTTTTTCTTTTATTTTAACACAAATGCACTATTCACTTTACTCCTTATTTTATCACTCATTAGCCCTAAACTCAATTCTTCTGACCATAAATCAACATATTTATTAAAACATATATTATAGTTAAGATGAGCAAAAATATACACATGTACCTTCAAAACCACTTGTCAATATGCCAGATATTTATGAAAACAAAGTAAAATCAAATTAAACCAAGATGTTGAAAATTTTGCTTTATTTTGTTTTAATAACATTTTACTTATTTGTGCTTATTTTTTCAGTCAAATTACATGTAAACTCCATCACCAAAATTGTAAATAGTTAAAAAAAAAAAAAATGTGTATATATATATATATATATAAAGTGTGTGTGTGATACAATTATATTTATACATTTTATTTGGATGTGTGTACATTTATGTGTATGTATTTTTTTTATATTTATATGTATAATATATATGTATATATTTATATATGTAATTTATATATTTAATTTTTATATATATGAAGTGTGTGTGTGTGTGTGTGTGTGTGTGTGTGTGTGTGTGTGTGTGTGTGTGTGTGTGTGTGTGTATGCGTATCTACAGTCGTGCTCAGAATTAATCATACCCCTGGTAAATATGATCAAAAATGGCTGTAAAAAATAAATCTGCATCGTTTATCCTTTTGATCTTTCATTAAAAAATTGGCAAAAATCTAACCTTTCATTGAAGTAAAAGAATTGAAAGTGGGGGGAAATCACATTATAAAATAAATGTTTTTCTCCAAAACACATTGGCCACAATTATTCATACCCTTTTATTAAATACCTTTTTGCAATCTCCTTTTGCCAAGATAACTGCTCTGAGTCTATAATGCCTGATGAGTTTGGAGAACACCTGACAAGAGATCAGAGACCATTCCTCCATAAAGAATCTCTCCAGATCCTTCAGATTCCCAGATCCATGTTGGTGCTTCTTCTCTTTAGTTCACTCCACTCATCAGGTCAGGGAACTGGGTCATGGCAGAAGCTTCTTTTTGTGCTCCCTAACACATTTTTGTGTTGATTTTGATGTTTGTTTGATGGAAGATCCAACCACGGCCCATTATAAGATTTCTAGCAGAGGCTGTCAGGTTTTGATTTTTTATCTGTTTGTATTTGCTAGAATTCACAATACCATGTATCTGAACAAGATGTCCAGGACCTCCAGCAAATAAATAAGCCCACAACATATAAGATCCAGCAGTATATTTAACCGTAGGAATGGGTTACTCTTTTTTCGTTTTATCTGACCATAGAATCCGGTCCCTTTTGAAGTTCCAGTCGTGTCTGACAACTAAATATGCTGGAGTTTATTTTTGGAGGAGCGAGGAGCATTTTTCTTGAAACCCTCCCAAACAACATGTGGGGATGTAGGGGTTGTTTGATAAAAAAATTTTAGGCTTTCTGACCCCGAGACTCAACTAATCTCTGCAATTCTCCATCTGTGATTATTGAAGAGTCTTTGGCCACTCAAACTTTCATCCTCACCGTCCATTAAGACAATATAGACACACGTCCTCTTCCTGGCAGATTCGTAACATCTTTAGTTGATTATAACTTCTCAATTATTGCCCTGATGGTCAAAATGGGGATTTTCAATTCTTTAGCTATTTTCTTACAGCCACTTTCTATTTTGTGAAGCTCAACAATCTTTTGCTGCACATCAGAACTATATTCTTTGGTTTTACTCATTGTGATGAATGATTAAGGGAATTTGGCCTTTGTGCTTCCTCATATTTAAACTCCTGTGAAACAAGAAGTCATAGATGGACAATTTCATGTTCCTAGCCACCCTGGTGTGCTAAAAAAAGGTAAATAGTGATGGGAATATACTTCAGAGATATTTTATTCATAAAAAGTTATAGGGGTATGAATAATTGTGGCCAACGTGTTTTGGAGAAAAAAATGTATTTCATAATGTGATTCCCCCCCCACTTTCAATTCTTTTACTTCAATGAAAGGTTATATTTTTGCAATTTTTTTTTAATGAAAGATCAAAAAGATAAACGATGCAGATTTATTTTTTACAGCCTGTGTGTGTATATATTTATATATGTATGTATGTATATGTATGTTTGTGTGTGTATGTGTATATATATATATATATATATATATATGTATGTGTGTGTGTGTGTGTGTGTGTGTGTGTGTGTGTGAGATACAATTATATTAATACAATTTATTAGCTTGTGTGTAAATGTATATGTGTATGTATATTTTTTTAGATATTTATATATGTAATGTATATGTATATATATTTTGTGTGAGAGAGAGAGAGAGAGAGAGAGAGAGAGAGAGAGAGAGAGAGAGAGAGATTGTCTAGTGAATAGTGTGTGTGCATATTTTATTTTGTCACTACCATAAGCTCTCAGATACATGATATTTTCATGCTATATTGCTAATTTTATCTAGGGCCAGGACAACATTTTTATTGGTGAGCTCCCTTTTATCCAAGCCCAATGAGTAAGCTGTATCATATAGGTTTTTACTGGGCTCTTAATTCTCATCAATGTTCCAGGTTTTTCACCCTTAAAGATGACGTTGTCTTTACCACAATGAAGGGCACTTTCTGAAACACTAAGGGCTTTAATCAAAGGGGACAAAGCCAGCCTAAGGGTCATCACATTTTGACCCTTGACCTGACGGGGACCCCTGCTCCTTGTTTGGTGCCTCAAGGGTCAGTTTGTCTTGAACAAAGCCTATATAAACACCAGGCTGCCAGTCACTTAGCATGCTAATGCATCTCAGTGGTCTGGATGGATTTTAAGATTTCTGAGGACACACCAACCTCATAGTCAACTGCGCCGGCCTCAGAGACTCTGAGAGCTGTCACTAGATCAGCATTGTTGTTGAATCCCATATCAAAATGGACACTGAGAAACCTGATCCTAGATCAGCTTTCATACTGTTGTACTGAGAGTGAATGCAGGCCCACAGTTGGAGAAGCACCTGGATGGGTCAGCGTGGGGTAAAATGAAGCAGCTATGTGTTAGCGATGGGGGCGCGTGCCCTTTGCCAATGACCTGAGACTAGATTTGCATTTCCTCTTACAATGAGCAAGAATATATGTAGAAAAAGCCAGTGTCAGGTATCATTCAGAAAAGCACATATGCATAATGTCTGAAGGCCTGTTTTTGGGTCTGATGCGACTACACAATACAAGTTAAGTCTAAGATATTCACATGCATCTTTTTGCATCAAAACTATGTGCCCAGTGACAATTTACAACAGTTTTCTGTTGAGACCCGAATGAGCTGAATTGGCTTGTGAAAAAAAAAGGATCAAACTTACGAATGAAAAATAAATGTATAATTATCAACCATCAAAGCTCAATATATATTTTGCACAGTATGTTCTCTGTAATCTAAATACCTAAAGCCTAATTATTCTTTCCTTGCCTCTTGTCCTGACATACTCTCTGTCCTTTTTAAAATCTGACATACATTTGCGTTGAACTCTTTTACTTTTATCTCCCCTTTTCATCATTTTCTACTCTTACTCACTTTCTCTTCACCCTCACTTGACAACTTCAACTGAACGGTACATCCGTGACTCACTGCGAGTCCACATCCATTGTTCATTGTGAATGAACGTCCGTCAGAAGAGAAAAGAAAGGACTGTGTGGTAAGGATTGGACGAAGGGGAACGCAAGTTAATTAAGTGTGTGTGAGAAACAGAGGGAGCCGTACACCTCCGTTAAAAAGACGACACTCAGATGAGAGGATAACGCATTAATTACTTCTCTCATTGCTACAATGGCGTCGGAGAGTTGAGAGAAGGTCATGGAGTCTTTGGAGTGGAGCACAGCTTTATTACAAGAAAGAGAGACTAAATGAATGGAGGGGGAATGGAAACTGGGAGACAGATGCAAAGGTGATGGAAAAGAGAAACTATGAAATTAAACCTGTGCCAATTAAAGCACTAGCCAAACAACAACTAAGCAAGTGTGTGCACATTTTTAAACTTAAATTGCACTTTGTGGCCAAAATTTAAATATTTGAGGCTGAAATACTCAAAAGTAAGCTAAATCCAATGCAACGGTCCATACAGAGACTAAATTATGTCTTAATTACTTTCTTTTATTAAAATTGCAAAAAGTAAATGTTTTAGGTGAGAGTTTAGATTATGCGATTTTATGTACAAGCTTATAATTGGTACCACATTTATACATATGTTGAAGAAAACACAATTTTATTGTATTTTATTTGTTGTGTAGAGTAAAACTCACTGCCACATTGCCAGGATGTTGCTATGCAGTTGCCAATGGATTTAGAGTGCTTGTCTATTATTAGGCCAAGGTGTTCAAGGTGCTTTGTGGGTGGTTGCTAGTGTGTTATGCGGTTGGTAAAATGCTCTGAAATAGTTAACCAAAGCTCATTGGAAAAACATTCCAGTAACACTTTCAAATTGAAAAGTCCAGTTAGTATATATAAAAGTATGGTCAGTTGCAGTGACAGTGGTGCTAAAAGGTCAATGCCTGTTTCGTACCACCTACACTAAACCTTACCCTAAACCTAACCAATAGTGTTAACAAAAGGAAACGTGAGATCAAAACACATGCCCTTTAGCTTGTTTCTACAAGTCTTTGAGCTATCGTGACTCGTGTATTATGTGACTTCTACCTAAGCGCTCCACATCGCAAGTGCAATGCTGTACTTGGTAAGCTACCAAGTTTACTTGGCTTCAAGAGCTGGTTTTGTGATGTAAACTACAAAGGCCTGGTTTTAGACTTAGCCAGGATTAGGCCTTACTTAAATTTAGTAACGTGAAGTGACGTGAAGGTCAAGTATGGTATGGTCCTCTGCATTTAACCCATCCAAGTTAGTGCACTGCACACACATTAGGAGCAGCGAGTAGTTCACACACACATAATGCAAACCGTGGACACACACGCCATTTGCTGTGGCGCCCGGGGAGCGATTGGGGGTTAGGTGCCTTGCTCAAGGGCACCTCAGTCATTTCCTGCCAACATTGAGAATCGAACCCGCAACATTCGGGTTACCAGTCTGACTCTAACAATTAGGCCACAACTGCCCCTTAAATTAGGACATTTAAAGTAGGTTTTTTAAAACAAGCCTTAGGACAAAAAAAATACTGATGTGCATCTTGAGACAAAACAGTGGCACTGACATATTTTAAGATATATCAGTGCAAGTTGCTTTCAGTTAAAACGGCTCAAACGTGCCTTTTAGTCTGGGACTTAACTTGACTATTAGTTTACAAATCATACACTATGGGGAAAGTATTTTGAGGCCATTACATTGTATTGTGCAAGGAAATGCATGATTTTGTTTAAGTCAATAATCTGCCCCAATAATTTGTGTAAAAAAAAGTACAAATTGGTGTTTTACTGCCACTCTTGGCCATTTAAGCTGGAACCTGAAGTGAATTGTATGTTTTCGTAGTCTTGCAAACATTTAAGTAGAGCTGTGTTTTTCCAATTACCCAATGTTGGAAATATTTTTCATGCAGTCTAATAGGCTTTTGAGTGGTTGGACATCAATACAGACAGAACAAATGGTGCAAATTACATGTTGCAACTTCCTTTAGTAACAGCTATGAGAGATAGCCATTTAGATTTTGTCTTCTACATGTCATCTTGTATATTTCTTTGATTTGTAGATGCTCCTGTTATAAAATCAAAGCAATCCGCACACCATGAAATGGAGTCTCTACTGTTTTCCCTCCACACTTCTTCCACAAGTCCCGTGAGAGAGAGGCGGGCGGCCGTGAGCCGCGTATAATTACGTAGTGGCGATGAGGCCATCTGATAGGCGGGAGAGGGGGAATACGGCGAGATAATTAACACCGATACCCAACGCAAGACCAACGCAGGCGAAAGGTGGGCTCAGAGATAAAGCGCTCATCAGAGCGCGAAACCGCCCCGCGTGCAGATAGTTCCTGGGTAAATAAACGAGACGGAGCGAAAGGGAAGGAGGAAGAGCCAAGGTTAACACAGTTTGAAATAAGGTTACGCCTCCATCAAAGAGCATTTCGATGACATTAAGAATGGGGAGGTGGGAGGTGAGCTATTTTCCAGAGCTGGTTAACATAATGGCCTTGCAGTCGCCTCAGCGATTTGAACACTGCAGCATGGAGTAGGCCTCTGTTACTAACAATTTCTGACATTCATTCTACTGCAATTATTCAATGATTTTAGGAAAAGCAGAGACGATTCATTTAGGAAATCAACATGGACCCTGTTGACACATTTCTGGTGTTATTGTGTATGCTCTGTGCACTTTTTTCTAAAGAGAAAACAAAAAGTCTTCATAATCAATGTCAGCTTCTGAAACAACTATGACTTTTTGGTAGAGAAAAAGTTTAATTAGTAGTAATTTATTTAACAAAACTGCCAACAGAAACAACTCTATAAGACCCAATGACATTTTACAGGTTGTAAAGTCTCATTTTTAAATATTATTACGTTTTTTTTGGGAGGTTTTACCCATGAGTAGAACCCCCCTAAAAAACGTAATGATATTTAATACTCACCAATTCAGGGTACTAAAAAAACACCACCTTTACCTACAGTAAAATGTCTGCACTTACTTGTATTCAGTGTGTAAGAAAAACGTTATCACTTGATGGTTACACCAGATACATTTTTTGAGTCCTTCATATTAGGGGTGTCATAATACACAAGTATTGGTGATAATCATGATATTTAAAAATGAATAGTGCACATGTGATAATATGACATAAATAATCCAGCACCATTAACTATCTGGTGTGCGTTTACCAAAAGCAGTGTCTGCCAACTATGGCAAGTTCCGTTGAACTCTGTTGGTAAAGACAGATGACCATAGACAGATGAACATATGACCATAGTTGGGTTTGGGAAACACACCTCTGGTTGATGTGCACAACTACCAGAGATGGCCCTTATTATTGCTTAATTATTATTCCTTATAGCGACTTTTCAGCTACTACTACATGTCATCAGATATTACAGATGAGACACACTACCCGCTCTGCTAAAAAAGTTAGCTCACCAGTGTACGACTTATTTGGATTTTACTAAAATGTCCACAAGTGAGGCTCATAGGAGTAAATACATCTTATGGCATTCTAGGAAATACCTTGTACTATATGGACAAACGCATCATCAGCTATCGGTAACAATACAATACAGATAGAGATGTTTTGATTGATCAAACATGAAGAGAATAAACACAGTATTGTGATTGGGATTGAAATCTTCAAGCCATCTCGGGTATTTTCATAAGGATAGTGTATATTTATATTGCAATGCTAATTGACAGACCCGTTATCCCTGTATAGATACTATAAAATACTGTAATATAATTTCTGCTTCATTCTGTGATAAGAAGGCCCATTAGTTCACAGAAGGAAGTTATTTCAAACACTTGACTGGCGCTAGAGTAAAAATACGCTGCTATTCTCATAAATTGTCGTACTTTGACGCTGTGCTAAATGTTAACATTATTGGCCGCATTTACGTTACACGGTTAATGGTTGCTGGCAAAAAAAAAACTGGATTTCTATATTCTCAGATCAGTTTCAGGCCTCGTTCATATACGGAAATGTACAAACGTACATTTGCGTATGCCATGTAAGTGGACAGATAAGATATTTCCCTGTCAATGCTAATTGATTCTAGATGGGAAATAAAGTTTTGCAAACCTCACTTGTTTTCCATTGAATTGTCTGTGTAGTTACAAATGCTTCACATTAAGTAAGTAAAATGGTTGTAGATGGCGCTTCATGGACGTGAGGAAAACATTTACAGCATTTACCGTATTAATTGGGTGGGTATGAGTAAATGTCAGGCAACCATCTAAGAGGCCTTGACGGTGACCTTCTAAGGAAAGGAGCCTTGAAGCAGGCAAGTAGCAAGCATTTATAAGTGTATTTGGATTGGAGATGATGAAGATTACCCGCCATCCCTTTCCCCTTCGGTTCATGTGGGGGCCCGAGATACAAAGCTGAGATACTCTTGGGTTTGGAGATAAAGAAGGCTTCTACGCCACATCCCACACAGACCTGGCACAGGGGAGATGGTTCAGATGCATTGGAACCAAAATGGAGGAAGCAATCTTATCATACTGCCGCAGAGATTAAACATTTCAACGTTACCTCCATTTTGAAGGGAATGTTGGCTCCCTCCTCGCCTGGGCGGACATGGAGATTGGTGCGGCACGGTTATTATTGATTCTGCAGTGCGCTGCGTTACGATAAGGGGGTTAACTACACCTAAGCACTCCGACAACCATTTGCACTTCGATGTTTAGCATTTGTGTATCGCAACTTGATATGGTGTAGATTTGCGATAACAACCAACATCCTTGCTCGTACGGGGATTTTGCTGATTGCTTTACCGATACTTTTGCGGTATACGCAAATTCTGGTTTCTAAAACGTCAATATGTGCTGTCTTCCTTCCGAGGGACGCACTTTGTGTGTCTTTGCACGTACCAACATGTGTCTGGTGATGACTTCGGCCTGTTTTGGTGGGGATGTTTTGGTTTGTGTGTTTGTGTGTAAGTGAAGTCTGGCAGAAGCGTCTTTATCTAAGATGCTCCATTTGATACCCATCAGGCAGGCTGTTCCACCAGCTCACATTCCTCCAGTTTGTCTTCTCGAGTGTGTGTCTGTGCGCGAGTGTGTGTCTGCTTGACCTGTGGCTTGATATCAGATATGTCTCTTCTCTCTCTCTCTCTCTCTCTCTCTCTCTCTCTCTCTCTCTCTCTCTCTCTCTCTCTCTCTCTCTCTCTCTCTCTTGCAACACACTGGAGTTTTCTCTTATCACTTTCTCAGTAGCTTTCCTCTTTTTCTTCTTAAGAGTATAGATCAAACATAAAGCTGTCAACCCAAATACACACTCTCAAATAGCTGACGAACACTCAAAGACAGCTGAAACAACTACTTGTGTATGAGGTAAACGCTTAGTTTTGTTAAAAAAACAACAACAACTAACTATTCTAAATAGTTAAAAAGTCCCTTGTATCTGTTAAAAAGCAGTCTTATATCAGTGAGTGCCATTTTTTTCTAGGCAGCATGAAATATTTGAAAGTAGAGATTATAGAGTAGTCAGAGAATGTGCCTTTTTATTTTATGTGCATGAAAACAAGGCATAGACTTCTAGACTCTTTAGTAGGTGGAACTGTTAAAGATTGTTAAATGTTACATATTTTTCATCATATTTTATACTTAATGTTCACAAAAAACAGCATTGAATTTCTGTATAAAACATTTGCATACATGTTTTATTGTACATAATGTCAATTATATTCAATAAATCACAAGAGTCTGCGTAAGTTCGGAGTAAATGAACACATTCATACAGCTTGTTAACATACTAAATATTTATTATATATTTAATATATATTTACATTTTTAAATTGGGCCTTTATGTAACTCAAACAGAGCATGGGGCAACAATGATTCAGTTGATTCTCAAGGAATACATAACATAAAATCATCTATCTATACTGTACGTTGCATACAATGTACGATGCTTTGGATGAAATCTGCCAAATGCATGTCTAAAGTTGACTTTTGCTTCACCATCAAAACCTAAAAAGTTGTAATTTTACCACACACCTGACTCAAAACTACCTCACGACTTCTAAGCTAGCCAGAGAGTTTCGCTTTGCTTTGCCGTATTTCATTTCTCAGTCAAGACCAATTCGGCGGTGAATGTATTCTTATCCGATAAAACAAATTAATTTATCAAACTGTCCTAAAATAAATGCGGTTGTCATGGCAGTGATGACGAGCTTTGGCGAGCGGTGATGTGGGATTTATTAAAAGCAGGAGTCGGCGTCCCTGCGCTCCCTCGCCTGCATTCATCTTATTGACGCAAGCATTATGACTGAGATGATAATCATAACTCTTCTGGCTTTATTGCGCTTTCCTGCAGTGTGTTGCGGTGTGGGCAGCGGTTTGCCGACCAGGTGTGTCGAACTCAAATAAATAATGTTTTTGTTCCTAGATATGTAAATTAATTTATTTCAGACCGTGTGGTGATTAATCATCACAACCAATGTGTCCTTTCAGAGATGGGTCCATTTAGATTAAAATGATTATTCATATAAAGCAGGAGACTGAGAAAATATGGATTGAACTCATATCTGCTCAAACGCAGAAGGGTTTGGATGAAGTAGATTGAGTTTGACATTGATCCAGTAGTTTTCTTCAAGAAAGATCATAGTTACTAGTCTGTTGACCTTCTTGTTAAACATTAATGTGACGCCGGATATTAATCTCGGAAAGAAATATTGCAACAGTACAGAACATGATATATGTAGACCATACAACTTTTTTTTTTTCAAACTATCTTTAGGAGTCACTATTTTCAAAGTCTTTTGAATAACTTTATGTGTGGATGAGATCCATATCTTCCCTTTTTCTATCCAAATTTCATTCTCAATAACTCACATTCAAACACATAGCATGTCACAATCTGTCACAAAAGTTGTGTATGGCAGCATGTTTTCATTCATGTATATTTTTAAATGCTGGGTTTAAATAAAGATGCAAATAAAATTCTAAAATATGCACACACAAAAAATGCTCTCGCTTGAAGTGGATACATTTTGTTAAGAAGACCAGTGCCATGGGATACAAATAAATTCTTAATGCGGGACAATAAAGTCATGTGAGTTTGTCTCAAGTCACGTGACTGAATAATTTGCTTGAAGTAGAAAAGAAAAACCAATCACTAATATAAGCCATTTGCCCTGATCATTAGCACATAAAGTTTGTCTGAGTGTTTTGTCTGCGCTCTAAATTGCAAGTACTGTATTACATTTTACAAGAGCCTCAGTGGCTACAACTTTCATTTCCATTTGATTTTGCACTAATTTTCCCCAGAAGGCAATATGTTTTCTTGAACATATGGGATGGAAAGCTACTTTATTCACAACATGAATGGAAACATAGCTAATGATGCTAAATTTGGTGCCAGTGACATGTTGTTTTGTATAACAAGATTAGAAAGAAAGTCATTTGGAATGACATGAATGTGAACAAATGATGACAGAACTTTCATTTTTGGATGAAAAAAGTATTCATTTTAAAGACCATTGTGAGGCTCTAAAAGTATGTTTGGATGAGTTCCTGTATTGTTTGCTATATTTCCGAAAGAAGTCTTACTTTGTTGAAAACTTGAAGCATACAGTATGTGTGTGTCGGACCAAGATCATCTATCTATATGATGGATAAACATTGTGCTTCTGTGTGTGTCTGTATGTGATTTCCCTCCTTTTAACACAACCGGATATCAGGCCCAGATGTGGGAGGGTTTGAAATGTAAAATATCCCAACACACACCTACACTTGCATCGCATTGGTACTAGTGTGTGCAAATGTGTGTCTACGTTTAAGTTGCAAGGATGTCTGCAAATAAATTGAATTTCCCATGTTAATTTATTTGTAAACAGAGAGAACGAACACACACACACACACACACACACACACACACACACACACACACACACACACACACACACACACACACACACACACACACACACACACACACACACACACACACACACACACACACACACACACACACACACACACACACACACACACACACACACACACACACACACACACACATACTTGTTTTTGTGGTATAGAAGGACACTGATGCCCAAACAAGTTTGGTGGTGGTATATGGGGACACCCCTTTCCCAATGCCCTACAGTGATGATACAAATATCAAAAATTTTGTTTTAATCTGCAGATCACAAATCTGACTTCAAATGTTCTATACACACAACAGAACAGAAAATATTACCATATGATATTTTGGTGGTACACAAGGACATTCCCGCCCATCCTAAAATGTTCCCGCCTATGACATAATTGTGATTTTTGGGGCCCGACTTGATTATGAGGACACTCTTTTTACAATACACTAAATATGTCATTTCAGTGGATTACAGGGACCAATGTGTTTTACTGGTACATGACCACACACACACACAAACCTGACAACACAGTGTATTACCAAGACTAAGGTGATTTAAGAGGACTGGATCTTAAACACAATACACAACTGCATAATCCAACATTATAAGGACGAGTGTGTTTAATGGTACATGCCCACACACACACACAAACCTGACAACACGGTGTATTACCAAGACTAAGGTGATTTAAGAGTACCGGATCTCAAATACAATACACAAAACAACTTGCAACATTACAGGGACAGAGGTGTTTTAGAAGTGCTTTAATTATGACTTCAATAATATCATCATAAACATTGAGTTTTTTCAGTTTTACCATGTAATACAATCATGACATACCATTTTAAGGGGAAAGTGACATCCACAAACTTAAAAACATGGTCAATAAAACTTGCACAACTGTGTGATCTTTCAGAAAGCATACAGTATCATTACTGTTTTGACATATTAAAATGACAAGCAGATGAACCATTCAAAACTTCGAAAAGATTGACAAAACAGCCCTTGGAAACAGGCACAATTTAAAGACGTCATTAAACAGGCTTTGAAATGTATAAAATGAACTCACTCAACATGCAATAAATGCTGCAACATGTAGAGAAACCGACTTACAAGGGACGGTTTACCTAAAGACAATTCTGTTATTTCCAGAAAATGTAAACAGAATTGTCAAGTTTCAAAGCAGAATTACAGAGATAACAGGAAAAGTATTCAACAAAGTTAGTTTGGGCTGTACATCAGCTCTAGAAGAGTATAGTGTCATTAGAATACAACTATCATTGTAAGTACAAAAGCTCTCATGTGTTTAGAGATTACTAAAGCATGTATTATTCTGTACAGAGAATGAGAGTGAGGCAGAAATTGAAAACCCACGGAAAGGATCCTCAGCGGTCTTACACTGCTGGCATTCAGTCAGTGTGGCCAGTTTTTCTTTGGTTATACACTCACCTAAAGGATTATTAGGAACACCTGTTCAATTTCTCATTAATGCAATTATCTAATCAACCAATCACATGGCAGCTGCTTCAATGCATTTAGGGGTGTGGTCCTGGTCAAGACAATCTCCTGAACTCCAAACTGAATGTCAGAATGGGAAAGAAAGGTGATTTAAGCAATTTTGAGCGTGGCATGGTTGTTGGTGCTAGACGGGCCGGTCTGAGTATTTCACAATCTGCTCAGTTACTGGGATTTTCACGCACAACCATTTCTAGGGTTTACAAAGAATGGTGTGAAAAGGGAAAAGCATCCAGTATGCGGCAGTCCCGTGGGCGAAAATGCCTTGTTGATGCTAGAGGTCAGAGGAGAATGGGCCGACTGATTCAAGCTGATAGAAGAGCAACTTTGACTGAAATAACCACTCGTTACAACCGAAGTATGCAGCAAAGCATTTGTGAAGCCAGAACACGCACAACCTTGAGGCGGATGGGCTACAACAGCAGAAGACCCCACCGGGTACCACTCATCTCCACTACAAATAGGAAAAAGAGGCTACAATTTGCACGAGCTCACCAAAATTGGACAGTTGAAGACTGGAAAAATGTTGCCTGGTCTGATGAGTCTTGATTTCTGTTGAGACATTCAGATGGTAGAGTCAGAATTTGGCGTAAACAGAATGAGAACATGGATCCATCATGCCTTGTTACCACTGTGCAGGCTGGTGGTGGTGGTGTAATGGTGTGGGGGGTGTTTTCTTGGCACACTTTAGGCCCCTTAGTGCCAATTGGGCATCGTTTAAATGCCACGGCCTACCTGAGCATTGTTTCTGACCATGTCCATCCCTTTATGACCACCATGTACCCATCCTCTGATGGCTACTTCCAGCAGGATAATGCACCATGTCACAAAGCTCGAATCATTTTAAATTGGTTTCTTGAACATGACAATGAGTTCACTGTACTAAAATGGCCCCCACAGTCACCAGATCTCAACCCAATAGAGCATCTTTGGGATGTGGTGGAACGGGAGCTTCGTGCCCTGGATGTGCATCCCACAAATCTCCATCAACTGCAAGATGCTATCCTATCAATATGGGCCAACATTTCTAAAGAATGCTTTCAGCACCTTGTTGAATCAATGCCACGTAGAATTAAGGCAGTTCTGAAGGCGAAAGGGGGTCAAACACAGTATTACTATGGTGTTCCTAATAATCCTTTAGGTGAGTGTATGTGCCTTAAAATGTTCAATTACAGTTGTAACTTCAGCATTTGACCAGCACACTTTTTGTCCTTTCCACAAGGTTTTCAATTCCTGCCTCATGTTCATTCTCTGTACAGAAGAATACATGCTTTAGTAAACTCTAACTATATGAGAGCTCATGTACTTACAATGGTAGTCATATTCAGATTTAAACCTCAGGTACCTTGAGGAACTTCAGTGGTTTCTCGATAGGCATCTTCTGAACACCTGTAGGAAATCAGTTATAGACAGATCAGAAACTCAGATGTAACTCAAACCTGCATCTAGAACTTAAAACTGGTTATACATCTGATCTCTAAAAATTACATTTCAAATGACATTCAAAACATTATTCTGGAGATGGAATGTTGTGTTAAACATCTCCTTTTCAAAGTTTTTGACCAACATGAACATGATAAACTTATTGGTTTGGTACTGATTCCATTCATTTTGTTCTAGAAAAATTGTTATTTATAATAATATCTGATTATTGATAACTGATTTTTACAATTAATGGCAAAAGGAATGTTTAGAAATGTAATTTGATATTATCTACTGGCACACTATAGTATGATATATATATACATACACTATGAACAATTCTAAACGCTTTTGTTTTTGCCCCCATTTTTCATGAGCTGAACTAAAAGTTCTAAGACTTTTTCTATGTACACAAAAGGCCTATTTCTCTCAAATATTGTTCACAAATCTGTCTAAATCTGTGTTAGTGAGCACTTCTCCTTTGCCGAGATAATCCATCCACCTCACAGGTGTGGCATATCAAGATACTGATTAGACAGCATGATGATTGCACAGGTGTGCCTTAGGCTGGCCACAATAAAAGGCCACTCTAAAATGTGCAGTTTTGTGTGGTCTCAGGGGGTCTGGAAACAAGTCATTATCTGGTGTGACCATCATTTGCCTCACGCAGTGCAACACATCTCCTTCGCATAGAGTTGATCAGGTTGTTGATTGTGGCCTGTGGAATGTTGGTCCACTCCTCTTCAATGGCTGTGTTGGATATTGGCAGGACCTGGAACACGCTGTCGTATACGCCGATTCAGAGCATCCCAAACATGCTCAATGGGTGACATGTCCGTTAGTATGCTGGCCCTGCAAGAACTGGGATGTTTTCAGCTTCCAGGAATTGTGTACAGATCTTTGCAGAATAGGGCCGTGCATTATCATGCTGCAACATGAGGTGATGGTTGTGGATGAATGGCACAACAATGGGCCTTAGGATCTCATCACGGTATCTCTGTGCATTCAAAGTGCCATCAATAAAATGCACCTGCGTTGGTTGTCTATAACATACGCCTGCACATACCATAACCCCACCATGGGCCACTCGATTCCCAACGTTGACATCAGCAAACCGCTCACCCACATGACGCCATACACGCTGTCTACCATCTGCCCTGTACAGTGAAAACCGGTATTCATCCGTGAAGAGAACACCTCTCCAAAGTGCCAGACGCCATCGAATGTGAGCATTTGCCCACGCAGGTCGTTTACAACGACCAACTGCAGGTCGAGACCCCGATGAGGACGATGAGCATGCAGATGAGCTTCCCTGAGACGGTTTTTGACAGTTTGTGCAGAAATTCTTTGGTTATGCAAACCGATTGTTGCAGCAGCTGTCCGGGTGGCTGGCCTCAACGGTGTTGGAGGTGAAGATGCTGGATATGGAAGTCCTGGGCTGGTGTGGTTACACACGGTCTGCGGTTGTGAGGCCGGTTGGATGTACTGCCAAATTCTCTGAAAAGCCTTTGGAGACGGCTATGGTAGAGAAATGAACATTCAATTCACGGGCAACAGCAGGTGGACATTCCTGCTGTCAGCATGCCAATTGCACGCTCCCTCAAAACTTGCAACATCTGTGGCATTGTGCTGTGTGATAAAACTGCACATTTTAGAGTGGCCTTTTATTGTGGACAGCCTAAGGCACACCTGTGCAATAATCATGCTGTCTAATCAGTATCTTGATATGCCACACCTGTGAGATGGATGGATTAACTCGGCAAAGGAGAAGTGCTCACTAACACAGATTTAGACAGATTTGTGAACAATATTTGAGAGAAACAGGCCTTTTGGGTACATAGAAAAAGTCTTAGAACTTAGATCTATAATTTTGTTCAGTGAATATAACTGGCTTAAAACCATTTTTCTTTGGTGAAAATACTAACGTAAAATTGCACTACAATATATATTGGTTTAAAATAATAATAAACATGTTCATAAACACAAACTTGTTATGCTGGGTACACACCAAAAGATAATCAGGCTGATTTTGGGCTGATTTCCCCCTTCTGAAAATCCTAGCTGTGTCCCGATTATCTTGATGGTTATAGATTATCTTATCAGATTTTCCCTTGGTGTGAGGTGTGTTAAGAGTGTCCGAACCTGATCGGAAGAACGTCAGAGCCGACCTGATCGCGAATCGCAAATATTCAACATGTGGAATATTTACGATCAGAAATCCTGAAATGTGGGGGGAAGCCCGAGGACAAACACGCGCATGCTCTGGAGATTATCACGTGAAAGGAAACCATATCCAATCAAAAAGCGAGATGAAGGAAGACGGAAGCATAAGAAACGCAGTCATGGCGCAGCACAAACTGAAATTGATGTGGACAGCAGAGATGGAGGATCAGCTTGTTGATTTGTGGCGCAAATGTTTACACAACGTGTTGTGTAAAACATTTCCAAACACTATCATCGCAATTGCTTCCTGCATATCGTCCGCCATGCTTATTCTGAGGTCTCTAGAGTGTTAACAGTCGAGACTCTGGTTGCATGGTCTTTAGGGTTGGGTATCTAGAACCGGTTCCAAAATGCCAAAAACCGGGGATTCGATAAGTCGCGCACACTTCGATTCCGCTTATCGATTCCTTACTTTGGTGATGCTCACATGCGCGAGGTGAATGTCAGTGAGCATTTGTTTACAGTTGTATTGATCTGCCAGGACCTGCCTGCCGCACATGCGCTGTACGTTATATTTACGATGGCGGAGCGCAGCAGACTTTCGAAAGTTTGGTTAAGCTTTTCAAAAAAAGATGAAAATACAGCGAATTGTATCACATGCAAGAAAGACAAACTAGAGCCGCATAATTCTGGATAAAATGAGAACCAGTTTTGTTTAAAATAGAGATCATGAATAAATACATCAGACAATTAATACGAGTCGAGTCTATAATTCCTTAAAGTGTTATATATATATATATATATATATATATATATATATATATATATATATATATATATATATATATATATATACAGTATATTGTAAATTAAGATGCATTGTCACAGTTTTACTGGTAATAGCCTAAATGTAACAAGAATAAAAGGTAGAAAAAAGTATTTGCTCTCTTTTTTCTCTCCAATAAATATTGGAATCGAAACCAAGAATCGTTAAGAACCGGATTCGATAAGCAGAATCGGAATCGTTAAAATTTAAACGATACCCAACCCTAACGGTCTTTTCACATCATGGCACACCACACACTATATGAGCAAAACGGTTAAATCTAGGATTTTTTGTCCTCATGTTTGTGGTCCATCACATTTTGAAAATCTTATAAGATGTAAAATCTTTTGGTGTGTACCCATCATTAGTTGACACATACCAACATTACTGGAGACGCCTGCAGCTCCAGCAGGAACATCACCTTCAGAACCGCTTTCATCAGGATCACTGGCATCAGAGTCCGTCATACTGATCTCATCTTAAAGAAAAAGAGACATTTAAAACAAGAACATCTTCAGTTTAACCTGTATTGAGAAGTCATTTATGAAACATGACAAATGGCACCGTTTAATAATAATAATCATATTAATAACAACTATAATACTTCACTAAGATCACTATTATTAGAATTATCGCCTAGACAGTGATATACTAATACTGTCAATGAAAAATTAATATTTTATAATGAGTATATTATTTTACAATAAGAGGTTATAATACTTTCTTAATTTCTTCACTTAAGCTGTTATACTGGCAGAAACCTGCAGTTTAAGTGAAAACAGGTTTATAAACGCATCTTATTGAAAAATTGTATTACTACAAAAAATGTGGATATAATGCGAATGTGAAAATAGAGAGTAACTGGTGCTGGTTGCGTTCCCAAATGCATGTTAAACTTATGGCACATGCAGAGATGGAGTTCACTGCATTCATTCCCTGTGAAACGAGGCATGGAAAAAGCCAGATCATGAGCTGATCGAGCGAGCAAAGTGTGCTCTTCAGTTTGAAACACGCAGCACAACAGACTACAGACTTACTTTCTTATCGTCTTTTGCGATTTGATAAGGGCATTGAGCCATATTGTGCTTTTGATTTTAGTATGTTTGAGAGATGCTTTACCAAAGCAATTGCGCAAAACACAAAGACAATTTATGTTATTATGAGGCGTAAAAATATTTTCGGTTCTTTTGGTTCAAACTGTGGAGGGACAGATTAGACTGTGGTCAGTCACTAGAGTAAAGGTAATTAATGGTAACACTATGAATTTTACTCCTCCCAAAAATGCCAAATAATAAACAGGTGACAGCGTGTTTTAGGCTATATGACACGTTATAGTGAGATATGACAGCGCTTCTGCAACACGCATCACTGCAGATGAGTAGCTGAGGATCTCTTCAGCATGCTGATGCACAAAATACAAACTAAAAATAAATTAAAGTAAGTCGCAGATGCTCAACACACAGTCATCTTCATTAAAAGTAGTGAGAATAAATGATTTTACCAGTGCTGATGCTACTCTCTCTCCTATTGATCTTAAAATTAGCTGATGATACAAAAAATGCTGCTCATAGCGGTAGCTTTCGATGACGTGAACACCGTTAAATCTGATATAGCGCGGGAATTGAAGATCGGATTTATGTCCGTTTTGTGAAGACACATTTATGTGGCCAAGTGTAAATGGAATTGTTTTGACAATGAAATGACCAGGTGTAAAACAGCCCCAAAGATGATGTGAAAAAGTTCTTTCTAGACTAGCATTTCCTAAAATGATGCAATGCTCTTTTTATTACCATCTCAACACAGTCTTGATCCTCCAATGATGATTGTTCCTTCTCAGGGCTCACCTGAAAGCAAGGCAAAGAAAGAAAAAATAAACATCTATTAGAGACAAAGGATTCAGAGATTCTCCAAATGAAGCAGCACAGATACTTGACTCCATTAACACTGACTGATCACTGTCATAAAACATAAAATTAAAACATTACATTATCAATGATATACTTGAGCAAAAGAAGGCTGATGACGCCAAACTAATTCAGGTATGATGGGACATTTCAAACCACTCAGTATTAATACTGATCAAATTAATGAGATGAATAGTGACTTAAGATTTAAAACACTGTGACATAAGTTGTAATCAAGTATAAAGTTAAAACCCTATAAATATATGGTCATAACCAATCAGGGATGCATGAAAATAAATGCTCATTGATGTTGTCGTTGTCAATCCGATAAGAAAATTAGGCCGCTATATTAACACTAATAAATAATGGATTTCTTCCTTCAGCTTCAGATGTGCGCTGTTCACCGTGATGGTTTTGAAATGTTTGAATCACAAATCTGTGAAATCAGCGCATTGTTACAGGGAGAGTTCGCTTGTGGAATTGTAAGTTGTAATATTTTTTATTTTTGTTATATATCTGATTTATCTCATATAGGATGCATTTGGCTGAGTTAATGAGTGCTACAGTAAACACTTCACTGTAGGCCACACCGGTGGTCAGCAAAACATTAATTATGATTGGGACTGTCATATATACATAACACTATAATGAGCAAACTATTGCATTAAAAACGTCGTGAATTCTTTGGGTTTAGTTGCTGTGTTTCAGCGTGTTGTCCTGGGAGGAGCGCATCCACAACAGGAGTTTCACTATGTAATAGTTGATTACTATTAATAATAGCTCAAGTTAATCTGTGCATGATTTTGTGCAAGTATAAGTTGTAATATTGTGTTTATTTTGTATAAATATCTAATTTATCATATATAGGTTGTGTTCCGTTGAGCTAAAACCATCTAACAAAGCCTCAGGTTTAGGGGTGTTCCTTCAGCTCTTTAGGCCATTTCATTTTAAGTTTAATGTTGTCTAATAACATTTTAATTTCATTTGATTTATTATTATTATTATTATTATTAAGGCAATAGATGTTTTGGTAAAACTTCACAATACATATGTTATTGCATTAACTAACATGAACTAACAGAGAAAAACTTTTGTTAATGTGAGTTAATAAAATATGTGAGTTCATGTTAGTTCACAGTGCATTAAATTAACAGATACAACACTGGATCCTAAAATGTCTTGGAAAATGTTGAGATTAACGTTAAGTAAGATAAACATTAAGTAAATCATGTAGAAGTATTGTTCATTCATTGTTAGTTCATGTTAACTAATACTAACAAGATGAAACCTTTTTATAAAGTATTGCCATTTTTTTATAAAGAAAGTTGGAAATATGAATGTAAAATTTATTTTAGAAGCTAAGAAACCTTACACTGGTTCAAACTAGGCCACTACTGTATATGTTTGATTTATGTTGAAGTGTTTGGGACATTGGCTTTAAAGTCGGCATGAAATGGAAGTTGAGATTGTCATTTTTTCCTTGTTGTGATGTATATCCGAGTGAAACTGCTTCTGAAATTAGAAAAAAATGTAGGGCGGGGCTTGATTTCGTCCTTCGGGAATTGATTGGATCGTTGGAGGTTGGGCGTTGCAAACAAAATGGAGGCAGATTTGAATGCCAGTTTACATTCAGTTGTGGAGGATTTCTCTCCACCGGACTCCCCCACCGTTACCCTCACATGAAGGATTTTTTTATTGAGGAGCCCAGCGACGAGAACAAGGACAAGCAGCTAAATTTTCAGGCAGGAATCAGACCATATTTATATGAGCCTCCCGCGAAACGAGACAAACACCGATAGCCGCACCCTCATGGGCTCTGGCCGCACCCTTTCGCCATGGCACATGACCAAAAGAGAAGAGAGGTCGTTTTCGAGGGGGGAGGGAAGGGTAATGTATTTGATTAAAGATTATAAGGGTACATGAATTTTGAAAAAATAATGAAGTGCACAGATAAATCATTTATAATAAACACTACAATATTACATATAAAAAGAAGATTTGTCAAATTTGATTTCATGCCGACTTTAAATGATGTGCGTTTCGTTTTTGTAATCAGGCTTTCAAAGTATATCAAATTTTGGATTTAGATTCATCGGCTAATATATCAGATATCGGCTTTCGAATATAAAGAATGATCAGTTATCGGCCCAAATGTTCATATCGCTGTATCCCTAATTTAATTTCCAAAAAAACAATACCTTCTGTACATCTCTGGCCTCTGACTGGGACGGGGACGGACTCTTCATTTCGAGAGTGGAGGGTTCAACCTCACTGAGAGTCTACAAAACATAACATTAGACATGAAACAGTGGTGTAAATGTGTGAACACTAGATCTCACAGATGTCTCTGCTTCGTTTGCTCGTTCTCTTCCAGCACAACTCTCACTTACCTTGTCTAGTCCCACAGTCAGAGCAGCACAATCACTGTCTGATGACCACTGGCTCTTATGGCTCATCTGAGAATATGAAATTAAGCGTTACATACAGAAACACTTCACCTAAGAGTTTAAAAAAAGCATTATAAATGGAATATATAAAGGATAATGTACAGTCAGTCAGTAATTAATACAAAATAAACTGACAGGATAATAAGGGTCCTGATACACAGCTACCTATCAATAAATATTTGCACATGAAATACTGATTTGAGATAATATACAAGATTACAAAATAGTTAAAGTTTTCAAATCAATATTTAAATGCTACCACAAGGTAATGTTCACGGCTTTTATGCATCACATTACATGTGTTTTCATTACAGTGTGTCAGGTTGTGTGTAGCTTTACACCAGTTTTATGAGGACACCGTTTTATGAGGACATCATAAGAACAGGTTCCTGATGTTTGACTTGACAGAAGAATCTCAGTGTGTTGTGTAAGTTTGACAGAATCCTGGTCTATGAGGACACAGTTTTATGAGGACATCATAAGAAAATGATCCTGATGTTTGACTTTGACTGAGTGTGTTGTGTAAGTTTGACAGAATACTGGTCTATGAGGACACTAGATTTACTGGGACACTGGTAACTAGATACATTTGGACGGCACTGAGTTCAAGTGTGTGTATGTATGAGAGTGATACGAGACATTGCGCCTGTGCTAGATGTACAGTAAGTGATCGTGACTCACTTCTTACACACACAATCATAATTCAGTGACTGATAACTGTGGCAAATAATCTGTTTCTGAGGAAACAGAGTTATTACATTAACTTATTGGATACCTTTAGAGTTGCTGTATCTTGTTCAGGTTTCATCTGATTCTTCAGAGTTATCATCTGAAAAAAAAAGTAGTAAAAATATATAAAAAAGACAAATAAATAATAATTTTAGTATCACTTATTGAAAGCCAAACAGAGGTTGCTATTTTTTACCAACTTCTTCAATGATTATATTTAATCTGACAAGCACAAATAGTTTTCGCTATTGGTATTAGCCACAATGAGCTGTGAATTATGGGTTATCAGTATCGATCCTAATATTCCATATGTGTGTCCCGGTAAATCTAGTGTCCTCATAGACCAGGATTCTGTCAAACTTACACAACACACTGAGATTCTCCAGTCAAGTCAAACATCAGAACATTGCTCTTATGATGTCCTCATAAAACGGTGTCCTCATAAAACAGGTGTAAGACACACACACACTTGACACACTGTAATGAACATGCATGTAATGTGATGCATTAAAGTCATGAACATTAACTTGTAGGGCTGCACAATGTATTGCTTTATCATTCATACCCATCTGTGGTAGTGACATTGCAGTACAGGCCTCTGTGAAGTCAGGCTATGTAAAGACTCTGCCGTGTTATTTTACAGTTGATTACTCAAGTTCTGTACCTAAATGCTGTTAGACTTACCTGGAATATATGAGGCATTGTTTATTTCACATCTTTGTTCATTTTTTTTATCTCTGCTTGCAATTTATTATTTTCTATGCAGATGCAAACCCCTACAAAATCACACCAATCATTCTAGAATGATTAATTATTTCCAAATAGAGCTATTCAAGACATCTGGTGAAATTGCTTTTCATATTGAAAAACTTTTGTTAATGTGAGTTAATAAAATATGTGAGTTCATGTTCGTTCACAGTGCATTAAATTAACAGATACAACACTGGATCCTAAAATGTCTTGGAAAATGTTGAGATTAACGTTAAGATAAACGTTAAGTAAATCCTGTAGAAGTATTGTTCATTCATTGTTAGTACATGTTAACTAATACTAACAAGATGAAACCTTTTTGTAAAGTGTTGTCATTTTTTTATAAAGAAAGTTGGAAATATGAATGTAAAATTCATTTTAAAAGTTAAGGAATCTTACATTAGGCCACTGTACTATTATGTTTGATTTATGTTGAAGTGTTTGGGACATTGGCTTTAAATGATGTGCGTTTCGTTTTTGTAATCAGGCTTTCAAAGTATATCAAATTTTGGATTTAGATTCATCGGCTAATATATCAGATATCGGCTTTCGAATATAAAGAATGATCAGTTATCGGCCCAAATGTTCATATCGCTGTATCCCTAATTTAATTTCCAAAAAAACAATACCTTCTGTACATCTCTGGCTTCTGACTGGGACGGGGACGGACTCTTCATTTCGAGAGTGGAGGGTTCAACCTCACTGAGAGTCTACAAAACATAACATTAGACATGAAACAGTGGTGTAAATGTGTGAACACTAGATCTCACAGATGTCTCTGCTTCGTTTGCTCGTTCTCTTCCAGCACAACTCTCACTTACCTCGTCTAGACCCACAGTCAGAGCAGCACAATCACTGTCTGATGACCACTGGCTCTTATGGCTCATCTGAGAATATGAAATTAAGCGTTACATACAGAAACACTTCACCTAAGAGTTTAAAAAAAGCATTATAAATGGAATATATAAAGGATAATGTACAGTCAGTCAGTAATTAATACAAAATAAACTGACAGGATAATAAGGGTCCTGATACACAGCTACCTATCAATAAATATTTGCACATGAAATACTGATTTGAGATAATATACAAGATTACAAAGTTAAAGTTTTCAAATCAATATTTCAATATTTAAATGCTACCACAAGGTAATGTTCACGGCTTTTATGCATCACATTACATGTGTTTTCATTACAGTGTGTCAGGTTGTGTGTAGCTTTACACCAGTTTTATGAGGACACCCTTTTATGAGGACATCATAAGAGCATGTTCCTGATGTTTGACTTGACAGAAGAATCTCAGTGTGTTGTGTAAGTTTGACAGAATCCTGGTCTATGAGGACACAGTTTTATGAGGACATCATAAGAGCATGTTCCTGATGTTTGACTTTGACTGAGTGTGTTGTGTAAGTTTGACAGAATACTGGTCTATGAGGACACTAGATTTACTGGGACACTGGTAACTAGATACATTTGGACGGCACTGAGTTCAAGTGTGTGTATGTATGAGAGTGATACGAGACATTGTGCCTGTGCTAGATGTACAGTAAGTGATCGTGACTCACTTCTTACACACACAATCATAATTCAGTGACTGATAACTGTGGCAAATAATCTGTTTCTGAGGAGCACTGGTCGCATGGCACTGCTTATGCATGGAAACCCTGAACTCACCTTTATAATGATTGCTGAATCTGCCCTGGAGCTCATCTGTGTCTGTAAACGGCATGCCCTCTTCCAGATCTTGATCTTCTCCTTCACTGACTCACTTCAGCCATCATCCCATGTGTCTGCGCGCATAGAAAAAGACTCTCACGACCATTGCATTTCATTTGACCTATTATTCAAAAAGCTTGTTTTAAATAAATTGATCAATTATGGTAAACAGCATTCAAGTTATTTTAATACTTTATTATATGATATTTAAGGAATATGTTAATTGATAATAACTATTCATTCATAGATTTCATTCACAATTAATATTATAGGCAATAATAGTGACAGTATTAATAAGACTGAATCAAACAGAGTTCTAATAATATTCAGAGTAGCCTATATTTTATTATAGTCAGGAGTAATAAGAGCACATATTTGTGTCTTAATGTGTTTAAAGCAAGCATAACTGTAGTAATATTAACAGTAGCATATCAGGATACTGTACTGGGTGAAATAGCCTCCCCTTCACATACTGAAACGTTAGTCATGCCAACGCGTTATTATGATGGCTAGACTATTTTATGAGATCAGAAAAGGTAGCAGTTACAAATATAGTGCAATCGAAAACGAGTTTAAAATGACAAGCATCGCTGATTCCCTCATGTCAGTCTGTAAACAGAATCACTAACTTATAGGTCCGCTAGCACGGTTAGCATCACGCGCTAGCTGCTTTCTAACTGTAAAACGAGCAGCGAAGAGCATACAGAACATGCACAAACAAGCCAACCGGACCCACGTGCTATTAGAGAAGCAATTAAACAACATTATAACTTACCTTTTGGATAACAGTTGCCTTCATCAGGTCCACAGATGTCTTCTCAGGTGCAGAGTTTGTCCAGTCCAAACAGGAAATGACGTGACGACGAATGACTACACCTCTGATTACGTTGTACTTATCATAATATAAACGGGATTTTATTTATTTATTTATCATATATTTAATGCACAATTAATAAATTACAGGCAAAAATACTTAAATAATTAGTATTTTGCATTAGTTGCTACACATTTTAAAGCTGATTGAAGCTCCGCCCACTGGCGCCATCTTGTTTTCGCGATCTCCCGCCTACCGGTACCGATCTGACCAATCACTAAAGCTGATTGAAGCTCCGCCCATTGGCGCCATCTTGTTTTCGCGATTTCCCGCCTAGCGGTATCGATCTGACCAATCACAGGCCCCAAATAATACACTTGTGTGAAAGATGCAAATTTTTGATGACACGGGTGTAATACCAGGACCTGGCTACAGGGGCGCACTCTCGAAATCAGGGATACACTGTGTATGGTAAAATTTCAGGGTTTTGTGGTATGTAAGGACATGGCGCCAAACTTTGAGAGGGAGCGTCTGGAACGTAGTAAATGACATCTACGCTGTCGGATTTATGAGGACATGGCCTCTGTCCTCATAAACCCAAATGTCCCCATAGTGCTGGTGCGTATTCAGGTCAAAAGTCCTCGTAAACCACAAAAACAAACACACACACACACACACACACACACACACACACACACACACACACACAGCACTCATTAAGTGTATACAGTTCTGTTAGTGGATATAGGGAGGATCTGCTCCATTTTGTGTAATAAAAGTATGTGTGGAGTCTGTGAATATCTGTCCTTCATTTGTGGCTTCACCCATGTGGCACAACTTGTTTTTCCTGGGAGTCCTAAGGAATTTATCAATTTAATTTATTTGTTTACACTTTTTTGGATAAGAATGAGGGAGAACAAGGGAGTTCCTGTGATTGACGCGATCACTCTGTGCTGATAAACCCCTTCCTCCTGTTCTCCACAATAATTGGTGTTATCCGAAGGCAAAAGGCATCTGTTATTGTTGTTCACAGAAGTCCGATCACATTAAGGTCAAACTCTTTCCATACGTGGGGTGTAAAGGTGTTGCCATTCTGTTCGCCTACTGTTCACTATGACAATGACCCTAAGCACACAACCAAGAAAACTGAAAGGGACGACTTTGTCAAACATCAATTAAACATTTTTGGAGAGACCTGAAAATGGCTGTTCTTTGACGGTCCCCATTCAACCTGAACGAAGATCTGTAGCGAAGAATGTCAGAAAATCACTAAATTCAGGTGTTCTTTATTAAAAAATATGTCTTGACATGTTATAACACCTCCTTTCTTTTAAAGATGTTACTCTGAGGGGGTTCAACAGATTTTTGACATGTACTGATAAATAAATCTCTTCACATAACAAATGATCATTTAAACCTATTTTATTTCCCCCACCAGTGCTTAATACATGTGCCAAACAGACAATAAATAAACTGCAAAGCACTCTCAAAGGTATTTGTTGCTTCAATAATAAGTCAATGAGAAGAAGTAAACTTATCGTTTGAATGTCCTGTCTTTTGATAAGTGATGATGTGATGTTGAAGATGAAGTGAGTTTCAAATCCACAAGGCTATTTGAGTGTGATGCAATGGTTGTAATCCTATAATCCACAATGTGAGAAAAGATCGCAGTCAATGTCATTCAGTGAATCGATGTCCTCAGTGCCACATTGGTTAAGACCATGTGCTGTAAGCCTCGTTGCCAGCGTGGACTGCACTTGGATTCAATATCTCTAGTATCCAAAATAGCTCACAAAAGAACATGTGGAAATTAAAAGTCCTTTCTAGAAAGAAAGCAATTAGCTAACATCAGTGATCTTATGAAACAAACACAACAGTAAGTATATAAATCAATCCATACTCATAGGTGAGCAGAAACTTAAAGAGTTCTCAACAAAGGACTTTAGAGGAGCAAGAAGGTAGCGTGAGTTCAACCATTTGATTTCCCTCTACCAAACGAACTTACTTAGGCCCCGTTTACACGAAGGGAAGAAGCAAATATTTCACTGCGGTTTGGCCTCTCATTTACACGAAAACACCGTTTTTATCAAAGAAAACTATTATTTCTAAAAACTCCGGCCAAAGTGGAGATTTCTGATAACGCCGGTTATGTGTTGCAGTGTCAACTGGGAGAAACGGGGTTTTAGGTTCTCAAATGTCACATTATGCGCCAGAAAATGCGCACCCTAGGAAGTCGCTCGTGTTATTCGTTGTTGTTGATTCTGATTGGTTTGCATGGCTTTATCCTTCTCCCTACACTGCCGCCTATAGGTTTGGCATAGTTATGATGGCGCTCGATGGCATATTTATGCGGGCTGAAGTAAATGACAACTTTTTTGAAAACAATGGTGTGTGCATGATGTTATTATTGAAAACGGAGGGGGGGAAATATTCGTTTCTCTAAATACCCGGCTATGTGTAAATGTGGCCTTACTCTATGGTAGCCGAGTTTATATGTCCGGTTACCTCCAGGCAAACCCTCAAGCTGCTCCTGTTGTTACTACATGTGACCCAAATACATCACACTAGGGTATCAACAAGAGTAGAGTAGCTAAAATACAATAATACAACAAGTAACGGTTTGTCCGTTACAATGTTATGTGAGATTCAGTGATCTATTCTTACTAATAAATGTAGTCTTCTAAGACATGCCAATAGTGCTCATAATGCAGTGCCTTTTTTTCTTTTCTATCAAATGTTTTGTCAATACACATGGCTTGCATGGAGAACATCTGGCATTCAGCACAATGTAGGACAGGACATATAATGCAAGCCGCTTTGACCTCTCCTCTCTTTTTTGACCTGCAATCTGGTGCACAGAACTAATGTCCTCTCCTTTTACAATATTCATCGGCCTTACTTTCAGAGTATTTGTTTTGCACTGTTCTTATCTCCTTGTTTTTTTTATTTATTATTATTCATCATCACACATCTTCTTTGTCACACTGTTTCCCTCCTCTCCTCTTTTTTTCCTTTTTCATCATCAGCTCCAGCTAGCTCTGAAGCCTTAATGATATTCTGAGAAAGATGCCCACTGGGCCTTATTTGTTTTTGTTCTTTGCTCTATTTTCCCTGGAACAAAACCACAATACTGATGCCAGACAGATGAATTTCTTTTATGCAGGTTACTCTAATACATTCTTCATCTTTCCACACGTCACACCTTTGCCTGTGTTTTATGCAGTACACATTGTACGATTTTGAGCAGTCCCAGACGAAAGATGACCAATCATGGCGGTTTCTGTGGTCGTGGCTCCTAAATGGTGGTTCTACATTGTACAGTGAGAAAGCCTTGTACAGGTTCAAAGATGGCCGTCGTCACAGTCTTGTGACCAAAGAAAGCCAGCGATAATTTTCTGACAGCGTCAGAAATTTAGCTTGATTATCTGACCTACGTGTAACCCAGGTCATTAACTCGGGTCACTAATATTAATAATTAGTATTCTTTTATTTATATCACTATAAACAAATAGTAAGAAAAGAAGAACACAAAGTAAAATTTATTTATTTCACTATAAATAATCCAAAACATAGAAGTTGAACTAAATCCTTATTGGTGAGGTGAAAGGTTAGCTCCGCCCCGTTGGAAAGTTTCCAGAAGATCATCGTGTACAAGCAGAAATGAGAGCGAGTGAGAGAGACTGCAAACGACACGAGAGACACGACAGTGATAGTAGATTAAATGATTTGAGAATAGCTGTTTAATAATCCAGCAATAGATCATTAAAAAGTGAGAAGTAGATTTATGTTTAAGATTTAAGAAGTTCGTTGTGAACCTGATTGCGACGAGAAGTTAAAACTAACGTGATAGGATCAATCTAGCGATCTTTTTTCCTTGAAACTATTTTTCTATTTTTTTTCTTTTGTTCTCTGATTTATATTTCTTCTTGGTGAGTACCAATTTCTTTATAAGAAATGTATTTTGGGAATGTGGATACTGTTTTTGTAATCTCAATGTGTAAAATACATTTGAAACATGATGAGTGATGTAAAAAATTAGTTTGAAAATGCTTTAAGTGTTTCTGATATAATATGTGAGTGCATATAGTTATGTTTAAATGTTTGAAAGACATACTTTTTGTCGAGATTATATTTTTTCTCTATTGTAAAGTGTGTGCCATGCGGTGCTAGCTTTGCTAGCTCTGCATATAGACTCTAGTGTGTTGATTAACCCTCTGAGGTCTGAGCTGTTTTCTGGGCCCTGGAGGTGTTCTGACATGCTCTGACATTTGTGGTTATTTCTGTTACTTGTGACATTTTCATGGCTAAAGTCTAATTACACTGTATTCAGCACAAACTCTGCTACAATAATATATCAGCAGCATGTATGTAAAAGTTTGTAGTTTTGAGATAATGACATTTATGCGTGGTTTGTGAAAATACAAAAATAAATTCTCACTGAAATAAGGTCATGAAACCCATACTGATTATTTCTTCACAAGACTTTTGAAAATTGTATCACGTAGCCTAGAATATTTGCTCTAAAACTATGTGAGAATCACCCTGACTGCTCATTCAGAGAAGACAATATATTGATTTAAAAATTTTACGACGTGTTTTGTGTTAGAAAGCAATATGCGAAGGGGCGGATCACCTCATTAATATGAAAGCTTTCCACACCTGAGAAAGACAAAGAACCTCCCTAATGGCCCTATTAGGAGCTTATCAGGGCCCATCATTCTGACCAACCTTGCACAAAGAATGAGGAGATTTAAAAAAGAATGGCTTTTAAAATTGTTTGGATTTATTTACAACACAACATAATCCAAAGATACACAACAAAAAAGCACTTATTGAAGAAAGAGACCTTTGTGCCATTCCTAAAAACATTGTACATACCTTTCATTTTCTAAGGTGTTTGATTTTCACTTTACCATGTTCATGTACAGAGACATGTACTGTGAATGTTGAAGTCAGCAGGACTCAGTGGCATCTGGGCCCTGAAAAAAAAAAAGTGAACATACTGATATCAAGAGAAAGGCCTGCACGATTTTGGGAATACATTTTAGATTTTTCTTGTTAAAATTGCTTTTTAAAATTCACAGAATACACACACACACTCACACAAATGTTTCCAACAATATATAATGAACACCAGGTTTGTTGTGCCTTGTAGGTATAGGCTATGCGCAGTGCTGCATAAAATAATAACAATATAGCAGCCTATATATATTTTCAAAAAGATTTCAGTAACAACTAAGCTAGAGAAAAATATATTGATTATCATGTTACTTCAAATGTTTCCATTCTTTATGATGATATGAAATGAGATAATAGTAAAAACATGAAGCCGTTTGGAGCGTTTTGCTTTTCCAAAATATGATACATTCAAACGCGATCGCGATCAAAAATATGATACATTAAAACGCGATCGCGATCAAAAATATGATACATTAAAACGCGATTGCGATCAAATATAAAACATTATGGTTAGGCCTACCATATACATAGCCTATCTACGTTTGAGCAGATATCCACAAACACAGTAACAGTAAACACGGGTCTAAATATTATAATATTCACCATATATCTAGCAACAGTTCAACTGCAATGTGAAATTTATCCAACAATAGCAAACTAATATGTAAGAATTACTTACCTTATCTTTCTTGTCTTCAAATATCGTTCTTCTTCTTCTGATGTAAATCCAATGTAAGCTCAGGCACGTCTTTCAAACTCGACGAAAAGTGAAGTGAAGTGTTTTGTTGTTGAGGTAATGAGGGCGATCGCGTTCCATGTGGAGATTTGCATGTGAATATCTTTTGCGCGAGTGGGCGTGGCCGAATTAAAAATAATTAGGAAGCGTTTGAGAAGCTGGAAATCTTGTTGGTTTTATACAAATTACTTAAACAGAGAATATTTGTTTTCGTTTTGAATCCGATCATTTAAAAGTACACACTTAAATCTTTATAAAGGTGTATGGCTCATAAATGTGTGACAAGTATTCGCTGAGTTTTGTTTCAGTTTATAGACGTGCTCAAGAAAAAAAAGTTCACCGCGACGGAGAGGCAGAACGCACACACTGTTTATTTTCTTTATTTTACAAAAGCACAATGTTTTGATTTGATTGGAAGTGGACACATACAAAAGTAGAAATACCACAGATTCTTTTTTTATATTTATTTTTTCTGTATGACCATAAATGACGGAGAAATTTAAGTTTATAGTGCTACAATGTGGAGAAAATCCAGCAAAACGCGCCGGCGCGTTTGTCGACCTCAGAGGGTTAAGCACATGGTGACTAGCATGTATTTGTTTCCTGTATCCAAATAATTGAAACAGACATTTTAGTAATTTGAAACTGTTTATTTGAATGAGTTTAACTGATGATTGTTTTGGCTTTGTTTTTGCAAGGCTGTTTTTTTTTTTTTGTTTCTTTTTTTATTTCTCTCTTTTGTGAGTTTCTGAATTGATGCTGTGATCCTGATTTCTGTCCTGGCTGTGGATACTTATCCCTGGTTTGGACTGGCGAGCCACCCCATATTTTCGTACCTGGAAACAGAGCAAAAGAGTTGTGAGAGTTGCGAGAAAGGGTTTTCTGATTGGTAGGACAGAACTGCACACATTACGGGGTTTTTTTTTTCACGTTTTTCCTGGATTTCCCTGAGGACAAAGTTTCCTTTTTCTCTTCATGGACTGAACTAATGAATTCATTTTTGATGAACATTCCTATTTTTTTTTTTTTTTTTTTTTTAATTGAGACATTGAACTTGAAATTGAGACACTGAGGTCAAATTTCAGAAACTGACATTTGGAATTGTTGACTGTTTCTGTGTTTATCATTTATTTCGAATACTGTGTGTTACTGTTATCCATTTTTTTTATTTTTTTTTTATTCTGCCAATTTCGAAAAATACAACATATGCAAGACAACAAACAAAGAGAAAAGAAATACACTTACCTTTTAATTAGCGGCATTCCAGTAGTCTGAGTGGTTCATTTATTTTATTAATTTTTACTATCATCTTTGCTAATACTTGTTAGATCCAGGTCCTCTGTTTCTGGTCCATGGTTTTGATTTTGTAGGATCTAGTATCGAGCTGTCTGCTACATAAAACTTGGCGAGCCAGCCAGGAGCAAAATTGCAGCAAAGTGTAAAAGTTAAAACTTGATAATCACATATAGACGACAAAGAGTTTAAGAGAAAAGTAAGAAGATTTTTTTTTGTTTTTTTTTTTTGTTTTTTTTTAAGCTCACTTGCTCAGTAGAATAACAGTTCAGACGAGACCACTTTGGCAAGTTTACTTGAGTTTATTGAACACAATTTATCTTTGGCGGTATGGTTCCTTATGGGGGTTCTTTCCATAATTTCCATAATTAATGACATACGTAGCTTTAGCATTAACCCCCCTATGGAACCATCAGCTTGAGCAATACACAGATGATTAAGACAGTTTAGTAATGTCTTTAAGCTGTGGTTAAACATGTAGACATAGCAGTGAAGTCCGGGACGTCTATACTGTAGCTTGCTATGAGGAAGGGTGTGTCTCTCACGATGATGTCTGTGGCTCTAGGACTTGGAAGCCTTGATAATCTGAAACAAAGAAGACAACAGCCAAAAGGTGCACAGAAATATGCTTGATACTTATAGTGGTGAGGGTGGGGGGGTTGCGAGTAGTTTAAGCATGTTTCCCAGGCGGAAGTGGCGCGTATATATATCCTTCCGGTCTAATAGGAGAACGGTAGTGGTTGGAGCAATTTGACAGCTGACCGCGTCAGCTGATTGCAGCCTATGCCTACGTGGCCTGTCTGAACTAACGCTTTGCTTGATTTGAACAGACAGAAATGGAAGTAGTGAAACGTGAAGACATTAACGTCCGGAGAGCAGTCATTGTAAGTGGCTTAACCCTTTCTGACTCAGATTTAGAGATAGAAGACTGCCTGCTAAAATATGGGTCCATCAAACGCAACGTAATCATTGACGATCCCAAGTCAGAGTATCACCACAGTGCTATTGTGGAATTCTCACACGAGTCTGCCATGCACAATTTAGAAGCCTCACTGCCCTTGACTATCAGAAGCACACTAGATGCTAATGTTGTGTTCCAGGTACGCAGCCTGAGTAGTGTGTACACTTCTGACACGGGTGGAAACATCACTGAAGAGTACCTGGAAGAATTGAAGGCCATCGCCAGAGGCAGTGGAAGAACTGTGCAGGAAGTGCGCCAGTGCGAGCTGCAGAAGATATCTGCGTTGATGTTTGCAGAAAGTGAACAACCTGCAGATGACAGTAGTGTGCGAGTGAGTACCCCCACAAATTTGAATCCGAATGTCAACAATCTGTTAATGCGCAACAAGGACCGGCAGAAACAGCTGCAATACCCTCACCAGAGATCTTTCCATTATTGAGTGTTCCAACCCAAGAACCTGAAAACCCAGCCAAGGGGAGCACCCTGGCACAGTCCTCTCATAACATACGGAGTTCTGACGCCAGTGTTGCAGAGACCATGTCCTTGAACCTACCTGTTAGTGCTTTGAGTCCACCAGGAATCCAACGAGTAGTGATGGAGCATGTGGTAAAGACCAGTTAATCCTTGTCCTCTTCGCATGCTACTTTCCGACTGAAATCCTTTTCAGGAAGAATCCCTCGCCCAAGCCATGAACCAGACTTCGACACCTGGCGTGCGAGTGTGGATTTCCTACTGAATGAGTCTCTCTCTGATCTACACAAGACTGGGAAGATTCTCGACAGCCTACTGCCTCCAGCCTCGGATGTCGTCAAGCACATCGGTCCATATGCCCTGCCACTAGACTGTTTGGAACTGTTGGAGTCCATATATGGCTCAGTGGAAGATGGAGATGAATTGTTTGCGAAGTTCATTGGCACCTTGCAAAATCAAGGGGAAAAATCATCCACCTACCTTCACCGTCTTCATGTAATGCTGAGTGCTGCAATTAGAAGAGGTTGTGTGCTGCAGCTGAACGGAACTGTTGTCTCCTCAAGCAATTTTGCAGAAGTTGCTGGGACAACAGCTTAATCACTGATTTGCAACTGGAAGGAAAGAGAGTTATATCCCCTTCTTTCGAAATTAAGGCAGAAGATAGCTGAGCTTCAAGCTCATCTCGTCCCAAGAGTTCAAGGGGAGTATCGAGAGTCTCCAGCTTTGAGCGCCTTCCCTGCAAAATACCGACCCAAGCCAATGGAACCTGAGGTGAACAAAGATGTAAGACCCACCTGGCAATCGCACAGCAGACCCTGCCCTGGCTATTGTTTTCATTGTGGAGAGGATGGACATCTTGCTGTTAACTGTGAAAATGAACCAAACCCTCGCAAGGTTGAAGAGAAGCGCCGTGAGTTAAGAGAGCGACAGGCCAGATGGGATCTGCAGAACGTCTCTAACACTTAGCATTTAAACTGAAATCCGTCTCAGTTGCGGGGCGGGAAGAAGAGAACAATGCCCTAAGAAGAATGAATACCTGTTGCACCAGCATGCTCATGAATCTTCACGTTGTGAATTACCTACTGGATTAGTAGGGACCAGGTGCACCGCCAGAATCCAAGTTGAAGGGAGAGAAGTGAACTGCCTTCTAGATACCGGGTCGCAGGTGACAACCATTCCCAAGTCCTACTATGATAAATATCTGTGCAAGCACCCCATGAAATCCTTGGAGCATCTTCTTGAAGTAGAGGGAGCCAACGGACAAGCCGTACCCTATTTGGGTTATGTCGAGCTCAACTTAAAGTTTTCCAAAAGTTTCCTGGGGGTGGAAGCCGAGGTCCCGACGCTAGCTCTGATAGTCCCAGACTTGACAAACATACCACAGATTCTAATTGGTACCAACTCGCTTGATGTGTTATATGCCGATTGCACTCAAAGGGGCACGGGTACTATCAAGTCACTTTGTTATGGCTATCAGGCTGTGATAAATGTGCTGCAGAAGAGGAAATGGCAAGCTTCGAGTGGAACTGTGAGATGTGTGAAGTTAAAGGGGAACCAACAAGAGGTTGTACCGGTAGGGTGCACTGTAGTTCTGGATGGACTAATTCATGTGAAAGGCCCTCTCTTCGAAAAATGGGTGTCAGTTGAACCACCTACAACGTCTTCCTTACCTGGTGGTCTTTTGGTGGCAAGCTGTCTGCACAGTCTACCTTCAAGGCAACGCTTTGCTCAGTTACCAGTAGTAGTGAGGAATGACACTCAAACTGACCTAGTGATTCCCCCGAAGACTGTGATAACTGAAGTCCATGGAGTCCAGCGAGTGATGAAAAAAGAGTTTTCCAAAGTGGATGCTGGAAGTGAAAAGATGGAGCCAAGTCTGTCAAAGATTCCAATTGACTTTGGAGATTCTCCACTATCGTCAGATTGGAAAGAGAGAATAACATCACTGTTGAATTCCATGCCTGATGTGTTTGCGTTACATGATCTGGACTATGGACACACTGACCAAGTGAAACATCGGATAAAGCTTAGTGATGAGACACCATTCAAGCACAGAGCCAGACCAATTCACCCCCAAGACGTGGATGCAGTCAGGCAGCATCTCCAAGAGCTTCTTGAAGCTGGAGTTATCAGAGAGTCAGAGTCTTCATTCTCATCTCCTATAGTTGTGGTGCGGAAGAAGAACAATTCTGTGCGATTGTGCATTGATTTCAGGAAATTAAACTCTCAGACAATCAAGGATGCATACGCCCTTCCTAACCTGGAAGAAGCTTTCTCAGTCTTGACCGGATCAAGATGGTTTTCAGTCCTCGACCTAAAGTCGGGCTATTATCAAATTGAAATGGAAGAGTCTGATAAACAGAAGACTGCTTTCGTATGCCCATTAGGTTTCTGGGAATTTAATAGGATGCCACAAGGAATCACGAACGCACCTAGCACGTTTCAACGGTTGATGGAACGTTGTATGGGAGATCTCAATCGGAAGGAAGTGCTTGTGTTCATTGACGATCTGATAGTCTTCTCAAGAACTCTGGAAGAACATGAAGCTCGTCTGAAAGAAGTGCTCAAAAGGTTGCGTGAGTTCAAGCTAAAGCTTTCACCTGAGAAGTGCAAGTTCTGCCAAACCTCTGTCAAGTACTTAGGCCACATAGTTTCGCAGAGTGGAGTTGAAACTGATCCAGCGAAAGTGGAAGCCCTCAAAACCTGGCCAAGGCCGAAAACGCTTAAGGAGCTCAGAGCTTTTCTCAGATTCTCTGGTTATTACCGAAGGTTTGTGCAAGATTATTCGAAAATAGTGAAGCCTCTTAATGATCTCACTGCTGGGTATCCTCCATTACAGAAAGTTCGCAAGAAAAAGACAGACGAAGCAAAACAGTATTTCAGTCCGAAGGAACAGTTTGGTGAAAGATGGACGCCAGAATGTCAAAGGGCATTTGATACTGTCATTGCGAAACTCACTTCTGCTCCAGTATTAGGATTTGCTAATCCCAAACTCCCATATGTGTTGCACACAGATGCCAGTACCACCGGGCTTGGTGCAGCATTATACCAAGAGCAAGACGGATAGATGAGAGTCATTGCCTTTGCTAGCCGAGGACTTACCAGGAGTGAAGCAAAGTACCCAGCCCACAAGTTGGAATTTCTGGCGTTGAAATGGGCCGTGACCACCAAATTCAACGATTATTTGTACGGGACTGATTTCACTGTGATAACTGACAGTAATCCGTTGACCTACATCCTGTCCTCCGCAAAACTAGACGCCACCAGCTATAGGTGGCTGTCAAGTTTGTCAACATTCACTTTCAAAATACAATACCGAGCTGGGAGTAGAAATCAAGATGCGGATGGACTAACCTGTGATGGAAAAGGATAAAGGATGTCCTAGCCCGAAAGAACCCGCTGAAAATGGAAACTTACCTGATATGGAATTCTCCAATGTGCAGAAGGCTGATCATCCTACTTCAGAGGAATCGGTAGAAGGGAACCCATCAGATCTGCCTGAAGTTGAAGTTCTTGATGAAAGTTCGGTTGATAGAACTGGAAATGAAAATGAATCGATGAGGAATTGTGAGAAATTGGATGCTGATGGTGAACAATCATCTGGAAATGCGCACAGAGAAGGAAGTATCCTTTCCCCTCAAACAGAAAGTGCCACTCCTTGTGACTCTCAACATAACCAGAGTGAATTGACTGAAACTGGAGGAGGTCTTAGACGTTCAAGGAGACAATGTGAACCCCCCAAAAGACTTCAGTACCCGCAACTGGGTAACCCTCTTAGTTTAGTTATCCAATCCCTGCTGTCAAGTCTGAGTACTGCGATTACTACCAATTTGGAAGGCCCTTAGAAATGACTCCCCTATTGAAACCCTTTAACCTTGAGCATGCAGAGGGACCTGCATACATTCAGGAAGGGAGAGTGTAACCCAGGTCATTAACTCGGGTCACTAATATTAATAATAAGTATTCTTTTATTTATATCACTATAAACAATTGGTAAGAAAAGAAGAACACAAAGTAAAATTTATTTATTTCACTATAAATAATCCAAAACATAGAAGTTGAACTAAATCCTTATTGGTGAGGTGAAAGGTTAGCTCCGCCCCTGTTGGAAAGTTTCCAGAAGATCATCGCGTACAAGCAGAAATGAGAGTGAGTGAGAGAGACTGCAAACGACACGAGAGAC
Source organism: Scardinius erythrophthalmus (assembly GCF_964197995.2). Lineage (NCBI taxonomy): Eukaryota > Metazoa > Chordata > Actinopteri > Cypriniformes > Leuciscidae > Scardinius > Scardinius erythrophthalmus. The sequence continues at coordinate 117,326 of NW_028296439.1, forward strand.
ACGACAGTGATAGTAGATTAAATGATTTGAGAATAGCTGTTTAATAATCCAGCAATAGATCATTAAAAAGTGAGAAGTAGATTTATGTTTAAGATTTGAGAAGTTCGTTGTGAACCTGATTGCGAAGAGAAGATAAAACTAGTGAGATAGGATCAATCTAGAGATCTTTTTTCCTTGAAACTATTTTTCTATTTTTTTTTCTTTTGTTCTCTGATTTATATTTCTTTTTGGTGAGTACCAATTTCTTTATAAGAAATGTATTTTGGGAATGTGGATACTGTTTTTGTAATCTCAATGTGTAAAATACATTTGAAACATGATGAGTGATGTAAAAAATTAGTTTGAAAATGCTTTAAGTGTTTCTGATATAATATGTGAGGGCATATAGTTATGTTTAAATGTTTGAAAGACATACTTTTTGTTGAGATTATATTTTTCTCTATTGTAAAGTGTGTGCCATGCGGTGCTAGCTTTGCTAGCTCTGCATATAGACTCTAGTGTGTTGATTAAGCACATGGTGACTAGCATGTATTTGTTTCCTGTATCCAAATAATTGAAACAGACATTTTAGTAATTTGAAACTGTTTATTTGAATGAGTTTAACTGATGATTGTTTTGGCTTTGTTTTTGCAAGGCCAGGTTTTTTTTTTGTTTGTTTCTTGTTTTATTTCTCTCTTTTGTGAGTTTCTGAATTGACGCTGTGATCCTGATTTCTCTCCTGGCTGTGGATACTTATCCCTGGTTTGGACTGGCGAGCCACCCCATATTTTCGTACCTGGAAACAGAGCAAAAGAGTTGTGAGAGTTGCGAGAAAGAGTTTTCTGATTGGTAGGACAGAACTGCACACATTACGGGTTTTTTTTTCTTTTTCCAAGTTTTTCCTGGATTTCCCTGAGGACAAAGTTTCCTCTTTCTCTTCATGGACTGAACTAATTAATTCATTTTTGATGAACATTCCTATTATTATTATTTTTTTATTTAATTTTTTGAAATTGAGACATTGAACTTGAAATTGAGACACTGAGGTCAAATTTCAGAAACTGACATTTGGAATTGTTGACTGTTTCTGTGTTTATCATTTATTTCGAATACTGTGTGTTACTGTTATCCATTTGTTTTTATTTTTGTTTTGTTTTATTTCATTCTGCCAATTTCGAAAAATACAACATATGCAAGACAACAAACAAAGAGAAAAGAAATACACTTACCTTTTAATTAGCGGCATTCCAGTAGTCTGAGTGGTTCATTTATTTTATTAATTTTTACTATCATCTTTGCTAATACTTGCTTCTGTGAGTCGATCCAAGTCTTCTGTTTCTGGTCCATGGTTTTGATTTTGTAGGATCTAGTATCGAGCCGTGTGCTACATACGTCTACTGACTAGCCAATAAAACTGCACCATGAAATGGCATGTTGATCAATGCGACATGACGCTAAAACTTAAAACTACTTACCTCAAGCTCCATTTGCAAAATTGGCATTCCAAGTTGGCCTCTTTTCCCTAGCCATGACTGTGCCCATATTCCCCTCTTTCAATTTCTCCTCTTTTTACTGTATCAGCGCACATAAAAATCACAATTGCTGATTCATCTTGCTCTTTTTTTCTTACCACTAGTGCATGCTGATGATGTTTTATTCTTCTATAATATCTTGCATCATAGCATACGATTAAATAGGTGTCATCATCGTACAGTCTACATAAATGTTGTACCAAAGTTTATTAGATCCATGTCATACAGTGGGATTTGTAATGATCATATAGGATTGCCGAAATCGCAGCAGGCATTATTTGGACTTTGAATAATTTTTTTGGACTTCAGACTTTGTTTGTTCGAAATGCACCATTTCATTCTTTAATTTCCTTTTAAGTATATCAGTGGTACAGATCTGCCAGGCTCTCACACCAGCCAATCACAGCGCACTCCCTCACCTGAGTTCTAATTACACACACCTGCACCTCATCATCACCCTCATTACTGCCACTATTGAGACTCACACTTCACCACAGTTCATTGTCCGGTCTTGTTCATATAAAGAGGACTACTTACTTTGCCTTTGCGACGATCTACTTGATATCTCCAGCGATCCTTCTCATTCATACTATGAAACATACTATTCACTGCCAGCATTCCGCTCTCCAATCTATCATTGCACTTACCACTTACCTGCTTTGTTCATCCGCTCAGCTGTTGTCTTAACTATCTGTTAACTTCAATCTCCTGTCTGACTCTGTAACAGAAGACCAGACCAATACCGACAGACAACATCATGAGGTCACTGGAACCACTCCAGGATCAAGCTGCATCTCTTTACCAATGACCGGGCTAAGATCGCGTTCATCATCCCTGCTGAAGGGGTGAGCGCTCCAAAGGGCAGAAACAATCTGGACTCAATCCAGTGCTGTAACCCAGTCCCTGAATGATTTCGTCACACACTTTCGTGAAGTTTTCGGCAAACCCGTGGAAGATTCATCAGTGGGTGTGCATCTTTATTATCTCCCTCAAGGGAATATGTCAATAAATGATTATGCTCTCAAGTTTAGAACCCTCGCGGCTGCCACCGGCAGGAATGAACGCTCGCTCCTCACCACCTATCGGCAGGTATTGGATCCCCGAGTGTGGCTGCATCACGCTGCATACGATGATGCCATCGGCCTTGAACGTTTCATCCAACTGTCCATCCGCTTCACCACCCGTATGCAGTCGCGTCTTGAAGAGCACCAGGGTGAAACACCATCTATCTTCCTCCGCCATCCAGAGCACCTCAGCACTCCAGAACCAGGCCATGAACCTATGCAAGTTGACTCTACACGGCTACCGTTTACGAAGCGGCAGAGGCGGTTGACCCAGGGGCTTTGCCTGTATTGTGGTGTATTGTGGCATATCATCTCTGCATGCCCATCCATCATACCTATCAACACTCCCGTTTTTCCCGGGTTTTTCCTGTTTTTTAGCCCTATCTCCCGGACCCCTCCCGGTTTGTTATTTCTCCCGGGAAACTCCCGTAATTTGCATGGCCCAAACTCCTTTATGAATTATCGGACCAATATGTTTGTCTAATGTTGATCAGTTGCCAGATCTTGTATTAAATGCATTATATTCACACAATCCACACACCATATACAATTTCAACCCGTTTGTCACCTCAACCTGGCAACCTATATAACCCAGTTGAAGTCGCGGAAAGTATAACCCGAAAGCGAGCCGATAGACATGGCAGGTGAAGGCAGGGCAGAATTAACGATTAGGGCAACTGGTCACTTGCCCAGCCCAGGGGCACATGACATCTAAGGGATCCTGACAGGTAGGATGAAATACACAGAAATTTAATAAAGTTATCAAACATTTTACAGTCTTAACTGCATAAAGTGCATCTATGCGGGTTCACGCAGACTTTCCTCCCTCCCCGCTGAACGCCAGCGATTACTAATTCGTGAAATGCACTCCCGCTGGTTGAGCGTGGTAAAGTTCGTTTTAGGTTCGATATTAGCCGGACATTTGTTCTATAGGGCCGGTAGTCTAACAAAGATATCAATAGCAAGATTAGTTTTAACATTATGTGACCATTGTATATCGACATGATGAAAATATTCATTCAAAATCATTTGTGCATTAATGCTGCATAATTATACCTGAGAATGCTTTGACGCGTTTCCACAGCGCACGATGCCAACGTCTGCCAATTACAACAACTGCGGTAAACGTAGTCTATAATTTGTATTATTTAAAATTACTTTTAACATTTAAAAACAGACGTTTTCAAATTCCAAAGCTTGCAGAAGGTTCCTAATGGCAATACTGACAGCTTTCCTGGTAGCCTTGAGTAAATTAACTTGTCTAAGAAAATGATTCATAAACGTATAAATATCAGTTGAGCCTATGTTTACTTTCGTCACTGACACAGATGAAAAATGAAAAGACTAAGTTCAGCTTTAGGAGGGGAAGAAATAGGCCAGGATAAGGAGACTGAGAAAAAGAAATATGAAGATGAGGAGAGAGCAGGTATTGACAAATAATCTAATGACAAGGTTTTAAAGCTAGCCTATTTCTTATAATTTTATAAGAACTTTATAAGTTAAGTTATATCTTAAGTTATGTTTTCATTTATGGTTATTGCAATGTAAATAATACACTTAACACACGTGAGGTGTATCCCCCCCATCGCGCAAGTGGTCCCCTCACAAATCTCCCGGATTTTGAAAACCAAATGTTGACAGGTATGCCATCCATCCTCCACGCCCAGTGGTGAGTGTATTGAAGAGTCCAATCACGAATTTGAAGCCACTCACTACCACTGTAACCCTTACTGCTTCAAATGTATCTCTCCCAGTTCATGCCCTCCTCGATTCTGAGTCAGCCAGGAATTTCATCTCCGGAAGCCTCTGCCGCCTACTCAACTTCCGACGACCGCAACTCAGACCATCTACCAGATCCAGTCGGTGACCGGATGACCACTATGCTGTAAATATATTCGATATAGCACCGGTCCCATCAAGCTACAGGTTGGTCAACTTCATGTAGAATCCCTCCATCTCCTGGTTCTGGAGAATTCCACCACTGAGGTGATCCTAGGGCACCCGTGGGTGGTGCAGCATGATCTCATCATCTCCTGGAAGACCGGTAAAGTCCTGAAGTGGGCCAGGAAGTGTTTCCCCGACTGCTTCCCTCTGATTCCTCACCCTGAGGTGATCCTAGGGCACCTGTGGCTTGTGCAGCATGATCCCATCATCTCCTGGAAGACCGGCGAAGTCCTGAAGTGGGGCAGGAAGTGTTTCCCCGACTGCTTCCCTCTGATTCCTCGCCCTGCTCCAGCACCGGTCGAGGTGCTCCCGGTGAACTCCACCTCCGTCGAAAGTCCAGTCGAGAAGCAGTCGGTCGACATCCCAACCTGCTATGCCCCCTTCAGTGACATTTCTGCCCAATAAGAGGCTCTCTGCTGCCTCCGCACCGGCCATGGGACTGCGCCATCGACCTGATTCCGGGTGAGCCAGTGCCCCACGGGAAGATCAATCGCTTGTCTCTTTCCGGACAGAAGGCCATGAAGGAGAAGGCCCTCCAACCTCATCCGGATACGTGAGGGGGATGAGTGGAAGACTGCCTTTGTGACCCCCACTGGACATGCATACCCCTTTTCCACCAAGGCAGTTTGAGTGCTGGTTCAGAGCCAGAGCCTAGTTTCAAATCAGTTCTTTGTCTTTCGACACCCAAAGCACCAGCTCTGAATCAGTAAAAGTGGTTCGTAAGTAGCACCAAAACATTGCTGGTCTAGAAGTAAGAACCGCTTGCGTCAGGGACTGAAGGCGGGGTTACCGTGACCAACAAGATGAACAGAAACTTGTGACCACCATTTTTTAAATGGTAGCTAATCGAGCTAATAGCAACTCGATTGTAATCTCTGTCTATGCATCATGCTGAGTTGCACGAACGCGTTGGATTCGCTGTGTTTGGATGCTGATGTAGGTTCGTAAAATCATAAGCATCTATAGTAACGCAACGACTGCCATTGTAGATGGAAGTGCTCCTTCCACCAAACCTCAGTGAAGGTCCTTGATTATAACATCAGCGACACAGGTATTCAGATGGATGAAGAGAAGGTGGAAACCATCCAGAACTGGCCCACACCATAAACTATCAATAAATCCAGCATTTCCTTGGCTTCGCCAGCTTTTACAGATGGTTCATCTATGGCTACAGCTCCATCACCAACCCCCTCATTAGTCTCTTGAGACACAAGCCCAAGTCTCTGCCCTGGTCACCGTCTGCCAACAAAGCATTCCAACTGCTGAAGAAGACATTCACCGGCGCACCTCTCCTCATCCACCCAGCCCCCGAGAAACCGTTTATCGTGGATGTGGATGCCTCCACTACCGGGGTAATGTCCCAGCAGTAGGGGATCTCAGCCAAACTCCATCCATGCGCATTCTACTCCAAAAAACGCAGCCTGGCGGAGAGTAACTACGATGTCTGCAACCGAGAACTTCTCGCCATCAAGCTAGCCCTAGAGGAGTGGAGCCATTGGTTGGAGGGTGCACAACACCCCTTCACAGTCATAACCGACCATAAAAACCTTCAGTACTTAAAGGAAGCCAAGAGACTTAAAGGGCACCTATTATGACTCTTTTCACAAGATGTAAAATAAGTCTCTGATGTCCCCAGAGTATGTATGTGAAGTTTTAGCTCAAAATACCCAACAGATCATTTTTTACAGCATGTGGCTCAGAAAAACATGCTGTTTTAGTGTGTGCCCTTTAAATGCAAATTAACTGCTGCTGCCGGCCCAGAGGGCGGAGCCTCACGAGCTTGCGCTCAGAACCAGGACATGTCATCTGATAATATCAGAACAGAAACTCTCAGCTGCGGTGTTCATTTCGACTCAGAGTCGGACAATAATGCCCACAGAGCCAGAGAATATATGCTGTATGGAGATAGAACAGGTATAGTTTAGTTTAATTATGGTTATAATTTACTTGTCATCTGCTTTTATCCACTATTAATACAAGCCTGCTGTAGCAGACCCTGTCCGAATGATGACCAAAATATACTGACGAGTTCAATGAAGTTTATTGTACATCACACAAAAGATGAAGCATTAGTTTTACTCCAGAGAATCACAGTAAGAGCTGAATAAACACAGTATAAGAAGTGGGCATTAAAGTCTTATCCATAAACTCTCTCTCTCTCCCTTTCATTATCAACAACATACACAGCGAAGTACACAAAACACTCGTTACAACTAACAGTAAACAAATATATACACACCTTTTCAGTGGGTGCTAAATAAGCTGGTAAACCTTATATCCGTAAAATGACTCGATGAGCTGTCATAAAGTGCGTGCTCTCACTTTCATTTCTGCCGTGGTCAGTAACGTTAGGCCTGTCGCTCCGGAGACTGAAGCTGGATCACAAACAGTACTGATCCATCCTCGAGTAACAACGGGAGTAAATGAAGACTGCTATGTTCATTCTTACATCCAACAACAACACACCTCAATCGTTTAGGAGACATTCTTGTCTACAGCTAATCAAGCGTCGAAACAATGGCAGACTCTGTGTCCAGCTCACTCAGGGCGGGTCTATGCTCAAACTGCAGTGTCAATCAACAGTCGTGGGAGGGGCCTGCTCAATTGTACTTCACATTGCATAGAATCTGAGAACAGCTCGAGAACAGGAATCACTTCCTCCAACGCCGCTCCGCCGGGCTGTCCCCCCGGACGTCAATGTCACCAGAGCGCGACGCACACCTCTTATACACTCTGTGCACATCTTTGGCCACTGGCCACCCAGGGGCCAATAACACCACTGCTACGCTGCTAAAGGATCGCTTCTGGTAGCAACATGGCTAGGGATGTGAGAAGGTTCGTCCAAGGATGCGCAGACTGTGCCATGGCCTGTTGCAGATCTGCCAGGCTCTCACACCAGCCAATCAAAGCGCACTCCCTCACCTGAGTTCTAA